>NC_037673.1:83491699-83704151 GCF_003255815.1 Theropithecus gelada | reverse complement strand
CCCAGGCTGGAGTGCAGTGGCCGGATCTCAGCTCACTGCAAGCTCCGCCTCCCGGGTTTACGCCATTCTCCTGCCTCAGCCTCCCGAGTAGCTGGGACTACAGGCGCCCGCCACCTCGCCCGGCTAGTTTTTTGTATTTTTTTTTTTTTTTAGTAGAGACGGGGTTTCATCATGTTAGCCAGGATGGTCTCAATCTGCTGACCTCGTGATCCGCCCGTCTCAGCCTCCCAAAGTGCGAAATGATGTCTTTACGTTATGTGTTTTCACCTAGAATCCTAACCTTAAGTTTGAGGAATTGCTTAGAACCGAGCCAGCTTCAATGCATAACAAGTTAAATGAATTGTTGTAGAGGAATTTCAGGCATCTGATATCTTCATAATGTATCAGAAGTTTTGATTTTCCAGTGGTCCCAAGTGAAGGCTCAGCAGAGTGGAAGATCCCATGCAAATAGGTGTATGATCAGGCAAAGCTGTACCCAATGATGTTTGGTGATTGACTTGATTAGTCCCACAGGCAATCCCTGCAGTTTTCTTGCTTTCCCCAACTTCTCTTTTCATGTCACAGCCAGTTTTTATCCATGGAGGAGGGTATATAGAGAAAAGGGTATCATGTATTGCTCTACTTTTTTCTTCTAGATACCTGTTAACTTCTTATGCTTTCATAATACATTTATCTAGTTCTGTTATTCAAGTGAAAGTATTATACAGATAAGTCTATGGCAGAGTCAGATTCTTTTGTGTGTCTGTTACTAAGTATAGACTTCTTATATTTTATATGGTGAGCATTAACATACAACAAGCATGCTAGCATATTGTCTTTGAGAGCACTATATCAACTTTTTGATCTGTAGAATGACAGAAGCCACATTTGATACTCTGCGACTCTGGTTAATAATCCTGCTGTGTGCTTTGCGGTTGGCCATGATGCGTAGTCACCTGCAAGCTTATTTAAATTTAGCCCAAAAATGTGTGGATCAGATGAAGAAAGAAGCAGGGCGAATAAGTACGGTTGAGCTACAGAAAATGGTAAGTTTTATACCCTAGTCAAAATGAAAAATAGCAAAAACCACACTCTAAGAAAAAAGAAAAATATTGGTTTCCTTTAGTAGATAGTATTTCAACCCGTCTTATTCTTATTGTAAGTAAACAAAACAATCTTAAGCTAACAGATATCAAAGAGACCTTTTTCTGATTTTGGTGCCACGTGAAGGAAGGGGTCTTAATTCTTCTTCCTGCCTTAAGTGCTTGGTGTCATACAGTGGGTGGTACAAAGCTGTTTTATGCCTAATATTGCTAAATGGGACCCTTCTAATTGATTTGAAAGACGTTATAACATATTGTCCAGACTTTAAGACTTAAAGAGTAGGAAATACTACTTTTAGTGGCTACATTTATTCATTTTAAATGTACTTGAATATGAAATGTAAGTATTTAATTTATTTGAGGCTTCCACAGAAGAAAAGGACAAGGAATCCATCTGCCACTATAATGGACCAATAACTTGATTGTATCTTTCTTTAAGAGAGGTAGTTTTAGCTACCTCCTTTTATTATGATGATTGTTATTTTATTTT
Source organism: Theropithecus gelada (assembly GCF_003255815.1). NCBI lineage: Eukaryota > Metazoa > Chordata > Mammalia > Primates > Cercopithecidae > Theropithecus > Theropithecus gelada. The sequence continues at coordinate 83,702,579 of NC_037673.1, read as the reverse complement.
TTTGTAGAGACAGCATCTCTCTGTATAGCCCAGGCTTGTCTTGAACTCCTGAGCTCAAGCAATCCTCCTGCATCACCTCCCAAAGGATTGGGATTACAGGCTGAGCCACCATGCCCAACCAACTCCAGTTTTTTATTCACCTCCATAGTTAGAGGCATTTATTAAGATTTAGACAACTTTTTTTCTGTTTTACCTTTTATATATTTTTTTATTTTCCATAATTTGACTTCAAATATGTTCATGTAGAATGGGGACTTAATTTTTTATTTATGAGGGATTTATGCTCATATGTGACTCTGCCTACTATTGTTATTTAGTTTGATATTTTAGGTAGATGCCCTTACATTTTGTTTTATCTTTGAAATATGAGTAAATGTATACCATTTGAATCTTAGTCATTATTTTCTCCAATATATATACATCATTTAAGAATTATTTTTAAGGAATCCATTTTAATGTTCTCACATTCTAAAACCTTGTCTTCAAATTGAGCCTTTCCAGAGTCATTTTGGGGACATTTAGCATTGACATTTAGCTTCCTTCTTGTGAAAGGATTATCTCTTAAACATTTTGGTATGACAATTATATGAAAGTTTAATTCACTCCTAACATGTCAGTTGTATTAGACACTTAAGAATGTTGTTGGTTGCAGGTGGCTCGAGTCTTTTATTATCTTTGTGTCATTGCACTGCAGTATGTGGCGCCTCTGGTAATGCTGCTTCACACAACTCTGCTTTTGAAAACACTAGGTAGGCATGCCCTGGCAACTAGGAAGCATCTTTTACTTTCTACCTATAATTAATAAGGCTTTTTGTCACCAACAAAGAAATGCAACTCTTAAAATTGTTTCTCTTTTTAAAAGCTGTAAAAAAGAACCATGGGAAAGTTTTAGCTGTGGAAGATTTATCATTTTCATTTTGAAAACTCAGACCCATGGTTTTATAACTTTATGCTTTGTCTTCAAGAATTGTTTACTAAAGGTTAAGTCTCAGATTTACCCAGTAACTTTAGTAAGCACTGTTGATCTTAGTTACTTTTGTGTTATAAGAGAATGATTTAAGGTTTTGTTATTGCCTAGTATTTCTATTATTACAAGGCAATTATAAACTTAAATAAATTACAGAATGCTATGGTAAGTTCTAGTTTAGATAACTTACATTGAAAGGGTGAAGATTTCTCAGTACAAAATTCTACAAGTCTCTTCATTAAGCTATCAAGTCTCCATGTGGTTTTATTCAAGAAGTATCTATTACTGCATTAATCATTTCCCCTTTTTTGGATCAGGCAATCAGCCACTGTTAGGGTTTAAGAAACCCAAAGGAACTAAAAGTATTATTTGGCTTCATGGATTTAGTGGGTGTTATAGACCTGATGATAGGTGTAGGTGCCCTGTAAGAATCTATAGAATGTAAAGGGATAAGTAGTTCAGTTGTAAATTAAGTGACTCATATCCTGTCCACTATAGGAAAGTATATGATGAAAAAAATTTCTGGAAGCTATTAATAGGTTTTCATATTGAAATCATAGATAATTTCTGAGAAAGGAATTTATTTTGATATTCTAGAAGTAGAAAATATTTCTCAGAAGTTTTTGAATCTGTCCTTGTCACTCCAGTAGAGTTAGCTGATTCATTTCTTATACAATGAGGAAATTGTTTTTGTTATTTTACCCATTTTTAGTGCAATTAATTAAAAGTATATCAGACTTTTTGCTTTTATGTGTACCTTTACTGATGAGGCCAGATAGTCTCTAGTCACGTTAATTTTTTAGGGATCTAGAAGGATTATTATTTTACTTTATTTTCAACATAAAATGATGTACTATACCTCTAAACTTATTGTTAATTTCAAATATAGTAAAGATCTTTTTTTAGTGAAAAGCTTTGTAATTAGTTACTCTTCAAATTGTATTTGTGTCTTCGATTTTCTAGGTAATCATTCCTGGGGAATTTATCCAGAATCTATCTCTACCTTACCAGCAGATAATAGTCTACTTTCCAATTCTGTTTACTCTGAATTACCATCAGCTGAAGGGAAGATGAAAGTAACTGTTACGCAAATAACAGTGGCACTGAGCAGCTTAAAAAATATTTTTACTCCTCTTCTTTTTCGAGGACTTCTGTCTTTTCTGACCTGGTGGATTGCTGCTTGCCTCTTTTCTACAAGCCTTTTTGGGCTTTTCTATCACCAGTATCTGACTGTGGCATGAATCTCAGTTAACAAAAAAGCATATCCAAATCACACTTTAAATTCAAATATTTGTGCCCTTAAAGGGCTGATGAAAACCAGAAGAAAGCAAATACAATGGAAAAAAAAAAAAAAAACATATCAGAATGTCTTGTATTAAATGTTTCCTCTGTATTCTCAGGGTGAATTAATGTTGTAATATTTAAAATTACAAAATAGATTGTTAACTGTTACACTGTGGCATTGGAATTTTAACTCTTTGTATTTACTGGTAGGAGAGGGCTATCTACAAGGGTAATATTTCTGATTACCCTGGTTTACAGAAACCTCCAGCAGTCTTTGAAACATCTCACATGACTCTAGTTACTGATTGCTTTTAATGGTATTATGGTACTGTTGATAGTCATAGTGGCTGCCTATAGAACAATCTTCAAACTGAGCCATGCTTTAGGAGAGGGAAAGGGGCTAAAGTCTCTTCTGTTGGTAATATATTAGTTACTCTTGAAACAATAAAATCCAACAGAAAGGAAGAGATAGCTACTGTATATTACAGTAAAGAAAGCTGCATAGTTATTTTAAATTTAATGGAGATGAATATGGTTAAAATATATAACTACTGCTGCTTGAGAATAGCAAGAGTATTGTTTTAAAACATATTCTACCCAACTTGAGAGTTCTTTTAAAATGGCCATATGAACATTTGTAGTCTTGCCATTAGGTTTGGACCTGCCATATTTTATTTTATTCTACGATCCTAAATAGTTCCTTTTAATAGGCTAAAAATATTTATCAATACTGATCAGACTTTAAAGAAATTACTTTGTAAACCTGCTGACTACCTGTATGTATTGTAATATATTATATATTAAATATATAATATATTGAGATTATAAAAGATGAAAATATTGAATCCTTATAATATTTTAAGTTGCAGAATGTATGTTAAAAAGTGACTTGAATGAGATGTATTTGTATCTAGAAATTTTATTTCTTTTTGGAATGAGATTAAAATACATTTTGAAAGTTCAGCAGAGTAAGCAATTTATTTGTATTGCCTATGTGTGAGTGTATTTAAAGTTTTATGGACGCTTAATAATTTCTCCCAAATTAAAATTCTTTTTCTGTCATTTCTGAAAATCAGAATCTTTCCCTCCCAAATCAGGTCTACAGGTATCATGTATGCCTTGGTTAAATAGGACTCATTTCAAATTTGTAGTTTCTAGAACAAGAAATATTTTTGTTTTACTGGCCGAAGTTGAGATAATTTGAATGAAACATTCAAGGGAAATGAAAAAAAAATAAAACTCTTTTTGATTCTTTTTACATCTAAAGTTTAAAATGAAGGGTCAAGATTGTAAAATGTATAAGAGATAAAGGTAGTTTTTTTCTCTTTTTAAATAAATGAATAAATACTTTTCCATATAACTCTTAGGAGGCTGTCTTTATGTTTCAGTGCTGTTACCACTGTTGAAAGCAAGTTTGAAACCCTTCTTTTGGAATAACTTTCAGGGCTTAAGGTTCACATTCATTTGAAAATTTTAATATAGCAAATTCCTGTCTTTGGGTGTAGATTTAAATATTTTGGAAATAGCCATGTTTTAAAAGAAAAGGAATGCTTATACACTGCTGGGGATGTAAATTACTTCCACTCCTATGGAAAACAGTATGGAGATTTCTCAAAGGACTAAAAATAGAACTACCACTTGACTGAGCAGTTTCAGTATTAGATATCAATCCAAATGACAGGGAATCATTTTATCAAAAAGAGACCTGCACTGATCTGTTATTGAAGCAGTATTCAACAGTAGCAAAGGCATGGGGTCAACCTAAGTGGCCATCAATGGTTGATTGGATAAAGAATATGTGGTATGTATGCACCATAGAATACCATGCAGCCATAAAAATAGAATGAAACCATGTTCTTTGCAGCAACATGGATGAAGCTGGAGGCCATTGTCCTAAGTGAACTAACTCAGAAACAGAAAATGAAATACCAGATGTTCTTTTATAAGCGGGAGCTGAACAATGAGTACTCATGGACATAAAAATGGAAATAATAGACACTAGGGATTCCAAAAGAGGGGAAGTGGGAAGGAGACAAGGGTTGAAACACTACCTGTTGGATACTATGTTCACTATTTGATTATGGGTTCACTAGAAGCCTAAACCTCAGCATTGTGTAATACACCTATATAGCAAACCTGCACACGTTTGCCCTGAAACTAAAATAAAACATTTTAAAAATTGAGTAGTAAGTACTTAAACTGGATAAAACTCTATGAAATGAATTGTGAAGATATCCTAATGACGCTTCATGTGTATTTCCAAAGAAAGCATTTCAAATATATTTTGAGAGATATCAGCATCATCAAAATGTGTTTGTTTTGTAATAAGATGATACCAAAATTTAACATTTGTTTTGTTTCTGAAAGTTCTCACATGTTGGTCTAGAAAAGAATCTCACCTGGTATTTATAATCATTCTTACCAAAGAGCTACCTTTTAAAAAGTAAAATTGAAGTTATTCTTTTGAGTTTCAAAGATTGTACAGTGGAGTAATATGGGGTAAAAGACATAGAATTCATTATTGGATGGAATAATGTGTATTCCTTAAGTTCTGTTAGTTCATTCTTTTTAAACTTAAACTCTAAGTATACTCTGGCTTGGGCAAACCAAGTATTGTTTTAACAGATTTAGTTTAGTGTTTTTAGCCTTTCAAAGCAAATTTGAAATAATTGGTTTATTTATGCATTTTGTCTTTGAACCTAGAGTTATGTTCTCTAAATGCAAAAGGTTTGTACTTTATGTAAACCCAATAATGTTTTAATATCCCCAAATTAGACCAATATAGTTCTTTTTTTTGAATTTTATACTTTAGTCAATATAATATGCTTCAAAGCATATAGTTATTTTTATTATATGTGTTTGCCCTTATAATCTTGCTTTTGTATGATTAGTAGGATTGTGACAATTTATTGGTTCATGTCTTTCCTACTCTCCCACTTGCTAGCAATTGCACTATAAGATCAGAGCTGTATTCTTCCTGCTACCCCCATTGATTTGTCTGTAATGAAAAGCATATAATTTTATCTTAATATCCATGTGCATTTTTATTATATTGGTATTTCTCCCAGAATCCCAATTGATGTGCATAAAATGACCAATGCATGCAAGCAGAATGGGCTCATTGTCTTATTGTTTCTGATACAAATATCATTGGTAAAATAGTGGCATTTCTTCCTCAGTTGTGATTCAGAAGAGATATTCATCCATTAATGGAATTGACAGGTCCAGGAAGCAATAAATAGAATTCATTATGAAATCTATAATTGGAACTTCACTGAATAGATTTTATTCTTTCAAATGAAAGATTAAATTCTCAGTATTATGAAGCCTAAGGTCTCAACATTCTCTGAATTCATACACAGTTTCTGAACCATCACATAATCGAAAATGGTCTATCAAGGTGTATGGCATTATTCAGCAAAATAAAACTAAGTGATTTTTAAATGCAGATCATCCTGTGTCTTTGCAAAGATTTAGGTGGCTTAAGGAATCAGATTTAAACACACTAGTGATACTAGAGCTTGAACCCAGTGTCTCGAATAGTTGTACCATCTCATCTTTTAACTCCTATCCATCGTATTATGTTCGCACCTCGGCTTTAGAACTGAGCTCGTTATGTGCTGTGAAGACTCTGACATGGACACCAAGGATGATCAAAAAGCTAATGTCTTGCTTGATATCTTGGGATTAAAATAAAAGCTAATGTCAAACTTTTCTTTTTTAAAGTGGTAAACATTTTCACATATTTTTGTTTTCTTCCTAAGTTGGGGAACAAAAATAGGTCGAGCCTTTTTATATGTTTGTCTTCTGTTTCCACTGGACTCCTTTTTTAGCTATGAACTCTTCATGTTGGACAGGCTTATTTTTAATGGATCAGAGTGTGTATTTTTCCATCCTATTGTTTTTTGTTTTGTTTTCTTTTGTTTTCCTCCCATCACTCCCTGCATGCGGGTACTGTTCTTTCTCCCATTTGGGAAAAGACAATTTATTTTCTTAAATAAAGTAGTAGCATAATTTTGTAGGTAGAATGCTAATCTAAGAATCAGAAAACATCCCATTTCTGTCTAAAGTTTTTTGTTTGTTTGTTTTTGCATCTTTAAAATGAAGAATTTACATTAAATGTGTGGCTATATATTTCTTTCTTTCTTTCTTTCTTTCTTTTTTTTTTTTTTTTTTTTTTTTTTTGGTGAGATGGAGTCTCTTTCTGTTACCCAGGCTGGAGTGCTCACCCAGGCTGGAGTGCAGTGGCGCAATTTCGGTTCACTGCAAGCTCCACCTCCCAGGTTCAACGCCATTCTCCTGCCTCAGCCTCCCGAGTAGCTGGGGACTACAGGTGTTTGCCACCACAGCTAGCTAATTTTTTTTTTTTTTTTTTTTTTTTTTTTGAGACAGAATCTCGCTCTGTCGCACAGGCCGAGTGCAGTGGCACGATCCCTGGCCACTGCTAGCTCTGCCTCCCAGGTTCACGCCATTCTCCTGCCTCAGCCTCCCAAGTGGCTGGGACTACTCACCACACCCTGCTAATTTTTTTTTTGTATTTTTAGTAGAGACGGGGTTTCACCATGTTAGCCAGCATGGTCTCGATCTCCTGACCTCATGATCCACCCTCCTTAGCCTCCCAAAGTGCTGGGATTACAGGCATGAGCCACCGTGCCCAGCCGGCTATATATTTCTAAATGTGGTAACTGATTTATCTGTGTTATGAGAAAAACATAACAGCTATGTTTGATTTTAGGAATGGTTACAGATCATGTTGGAGGGCATTCATTTTTTGTTATTTGAAAATGACTTCACAAAGAGTGTTTTCTCTGGAATAATTTGGTTTGTACCCATTTAATTATTTTTCAATAAATATCTGTTCAGTGCCAGTAATGTGCCATAGGCTGTTCCACGTACCCTAGCTACAGCAGTGAACAAAACAGCAAAATCGCTTCCCTCCAAGAGCTTAGCATCTAATGGGAAGAATGCAGACCATAAATTAAGATGAAGAGTCTAATATGGGATATCTGTATGCGTATTGTTGAGCTGATGTCCCTGTTGGGGCAAGGAGGGTCTAGGACTTTCTCTTCTGCCATCTTGCTGACGTCATGCTCCGTTTGGAATTACATCTTTAATATGCTAAAAGAAAATAGCCACTAATGTAAGCTTCCATGGCTTTTAATAGAAAGACTTTAAAAAGAAAAACTAAGGAGATTTGTGGTCAGGATGAAGGGCAGTAATCATAGATGAAGACATGGAAATGGACAAGGAAGGCATTTTAAATATTTGCAAATGGACAAAAAACATTTATTGAATGCCTCGTGTTATTTTAAAATTCAGCATATCTAAAGTTCACAATAACAATGGAAAAGGAAAGGATAAATGAAGTTAAAATAATATGTTTTTAGCAGTATCATGAAAGTGTGAATGTAATTTGTATTGTGATAAAAGATTAATGTACATTGTAATCTCTAAGATAATCCATAAAAGAATCCATAACAAGTAAATAGAAGAAGGAAATGGAATAATATTTAAAAGATGAAAACAAACCATATAGGACTGCGATCAAAAGTAGTGGAAATGAACACAACTATATCAGAAGTTAGATTAAATGTAAATGGACTAAATACCCCAAACAAAAGTATTTTCAGATTACTTAAAAACAAAACTGTATGACTATATGGCACTTTTAAGAGTCAAATCTAAAGTTAAAAAGGCACAAAATTGAAAGTAGTAAAGTGAAATACTAAAGGAAACCTAATTTAATTACTCTATTAGAACAAAGTATGCAGTAAGACAAGAAGCATTACTAAAGAGATACATTTCATCATAACGGAGGTCATTCACCTTCAATACATTTCAGTGGCTGAAAACTCACACGCACACACAAGACCATAGAAATTCTAAACAATGTTGGACCTATAATCACGAAACAGTAACAATCACATTCAAGATTACATGGAACTTTATCAATATGACCACTGTATTAGGATTTTCTAGAGGGACACAACTAATAGGATATATGTATATATGTAGAGGAATTTACTAAGGAGAATTGACTCAGACAATCACAAGGTGAAATATCACAATAGGCTCTCTGCAAACTGAGGAGCAAGGAAGCCAGTCCGAGTCCCAAAATCTCAAAAGTTGGAAAGCCCAGCCTGCAGTCTGTGGCTGAATGCCCAAGAGCCCCTGGTAAATGAACTGGTGTAAGTCCAAGAGTCCAAAAACTGAAGAACTTGGAGTCTGATATTCAAGGAAGGGCAGGAAACATCCAGCACGGGAGAAAGATGACTACCAGCAGACTCAGCAAGTGCAAGTCTCCACTTTCTTCTGCCTGCTTTATTTTATCCTTTATACTTTTTGTATCTTTCAGCCCAATCAAGTTGACACTCAATCATCACAACCACAGTCTGGGCCATTCAAATAAAAAATAGATTAAGAAATATAAAAATACTGAAATTATTTGTAATGTTTCTCTGACCACGATGGAATTAAGCTAGAAATGATCAAAAAGATGGCCAGGCACAGTGGCTCATTCTTGTAATCCCAGCACTTTGGGAGATGGGTGGATCATCTGAGGTCAGGAGTTTGAAACCAGCCTGGCCAACATGGTGAAACCCTGTCCCTACTAAAATATATATGTGTATGTATATGTGTGTGTGTATGTGTGTGTATATATATATACGCACACAAAAATTAGCTGGACATGGTGGTGCACACCTGGAATCCCAGATACTCAGGAGGCTGAGACAGGAGAATCGCTTGAACCTGGGAGGCGGAGGTTGCAGTGAGCTGAAATCATGCCACTCTACTCCAGCCTGGGCAACAAGAGTGAAACTGTGTCTCCAAAAAAAAAAGTAAAAATAATGAAATCATTTGTAATGTTTTCTGACCACCATAGAATTAAGCTAGAAATGATCAAAAAGACAACAAAATTTCAACTGCCTTAACTTTAAGCATTCTATTTCTACATAATTCATTGGTTAAAGAGCAAATAAAAAGAAACTCAAGTATTTTGAACGGAAAGGTAAAGAACGTGACATCAAATTTTGATGCTATTTAACCCATTGTAGAGCAAAATTTATAAAGTTTCCCATTCAAGAAGCTATAAGAGGTCATCAAACCTAAGGAAAGTAGAATTAAAGGAATAATTCAGCAAAAACCAATGAAATACTACACAAATGTATAATAGAGAAAATTAATAAAGCTAAAAATGATTGTTCCAAAAGATTAATGAAGTTGATTATATTCTTACCAAAAATGACTCAAGGAGAAATAAAGTTAAAAACGGTAACCCATATCAATGCTAATTAAAAAGCAGTAATTAAAATATGAGATGACTACAGACATTTAAAAAGACAGTAAGAATACAAGCAATGAATACTTGAAAAATTAGTAATTCTTGTTACAATAGTGTCAAAAAGCAAGTTAGAAGTAGCTTTTTACCAACATATATAAGACCTGTACACTGAAATCTACAAAACAGTAAAAGAAATTAAAATAGACATAAGTAAATGATATCTTTCACATGAATGTATTGGAAGACTCAAAATGTTACATAAATGTTGTATAAATTAACACAAATGTTATATAAATTCAACACAATCCAAATAATAGTTTCACCGAACTCTTTTAAATAAAAGTGTTCTATCTGATCGTAAATTTATATGGAAATGTAAAGTACCTAGATTGTCCAAAGTATTTTGCAATGGAAAAATTTAGAGGATTTGAAATTTACTGTAAAGTGACATTGTGATTCTGCCATAAAGACAAACAAATGGATCAATGAAAGAGAAAGCTCAGAAATAGACTCATACTTACACACTCATTTAATTTTTGACAAAGGTGTCAAAGCAGTACAATGGGGAAAGGAGAGTCATTGCAGCAATTGGTGCTAGATTAATTGGATGTCCACATTTAAAAATAAATGAACCTCAATCCCTACCTCATACTATACACAAGAATCAATTCAAGAGCCAAATGTAAAAGCTACAACATAGTTTGGCAATTAGTCGTGGGTATAGATTTCTTAGGACACAAAGTATTAACCATAAAATTGGTTTTTTTTGTGGTTTTTTTTTGAGACAGAATCTCACTTTGTTGCCCAGGCTAGAGTGTAGTGGCACGATCTCAGCTCACTGCAACCTCTGCCTCCCGGGTTCAAGCAATTCTCCTGCCTTAGCCTGCTGAGTACAGGCGTGTGGCTAATTTTTTTTTTTAGTAGACACATTTCGCCATTTTGGCCAGGCTGGTCTCGAATTCCTGATCTCAGCTAATCCACCTGCCTCGGCCTCCCAAATTGCTGGGATTACATGTGTGAGCCACCGCGCTCGGCCCCCATAAAATTGTTTTTAATAATGAAAGATTTCATAGAAATTAAAAACTTAGGCTCATCAAAAAACTTAAGGAAATAGACATGCTACAACTTGAAATGAAATACTTGCAAAACGAGACAAAAGACTGGAATCAGGATATATAAGGAATTTTTAAAAATAGGAGATAGATGAGAAATTTGAATAGGCACTTCACAGTTGACAGTTAAGCACATGAAAAAGTGTTCAACCTCTAGCAATTTGATTACGATGATCCTTGGTATCGTTTTATGTTTCTTATTACTTGGGTTCATTCAGGTTCTTTAATCATTGGCATTTTATTTCAGGCCATGTTAAAGGCTGACTAGTTTTTCCTCCTGAGAAAAGAGGAGAAATTTGATTGCAATGCTTTGTTGGATTTTACAATTTTCTTGACATCTCTTTCTGCAAAAGAATGTGTTTAAAGGGTGTTATATTCTTAAGTGTCAGGATGGCTACATAAAATTTTTAGTAAAAGCACTACCTGTATAAAAACATGTAAGACCTTTCAGTTACATACTCAGACGTATGGAGTAAACTTGATACTATTAATAGTTTTCTTTGACTCTTTATAGGTGTCGATTTTGCTTGAGAATATTGAAGGTCTTGACAGAAGTTGTGGATTTCAGTTTTAACAAATGCGTTTTAAGTGGAAGAGCATTTTCCTGGTCTTGTCCCTCCAATGTGAGAATTAGAAGTGCCATGTTTATGATTATTCAGCTGTATTTGTTGCTAACTTGTAAAGCAATACAAACATTTTTTGGTCCGTTTGACTGAATTTGTCCCACAGCTCATTGTTGCTCTGTTCATTTTTTCCAGGTTTCTTTTTTCTTTCTGAGTTTCATTTTGGATAGTTTTTATTGCTATGCTATGTTTTCAATTTGTCTTTTTATTTTTGGCAGCATCCTGTCTAATATTTAATTCAGTGAATTTTTCAATCTCAGACATTTTTAAAAACGTTTAGAACTAAATTCAAATTGAGTCTTTAAAGGTATGTTTATGCTTTCCTCTACTTTCTTGAACATATAAAATATCGTTATGATAGCAGATTCAATGTTCTTGTCTACTAATTTTATCTTGTGTCTGTTGACTGATTTTTCTTTTCATTGTGGGTCATGTTTTCCTGCTTGTTTGCATCACTGAAAATCATTGACTGGATTCCAGATATTATGAGTTTTGCCTGTTGAGTACGGGATATTTTTTTTCCTTAAATAGAGTCATGTACTACATAATGACTTTTTGGTCAACAATGAACTGGGTACGTAGAGGTGGTCCCATAAGATTATAATGGAGTTGAAAAATTTCTATCACCTAGTGATGTCGTAGCCATAATAACATCGTAGTGCACTGCATTGCTCATGTTTGTGGTGATGCTGGCGTAAACCTGCTGCCCTGGAAGTCATATAAAAGCTTAGCACACAATTATGCACAGTACATTGTACTTAATAACAATAATAAGCTACTATGTTACTGATTCATATATTTGTTATACTTTTTATTATTATTTTAGAATATAGTCCTACTTATTAGAAGAAAAAAGCAGGTCCTTCAGAAGGTATTCCAGAAGAAGGCATTGTTATCATGAGATATGACAGTGCCATGCTTGTTACTGCCCCTGAAGATCTTCCAGTGGTATAAGATATAGAGGGTAAGACAGGGATATTGAGGATTTTGACACTGTGCAGGCCTAGGCTAATGCAGATGTGTCTTGTTTTATAACAAAAAGTTTAAAAAATAAAAAATAAAAATAAAAAGCTTTGAAAATAGTAAAAAGCATATAGAATATGCATATAAAGAAAGTAAATATTTTTGTACAGCTCTGTGTATTTGTGTTTTAGGCTAACCTATTACAAGAACCCAAAATTAAAAAATAAAAACTTTATAAAGTAAAAAGTTACAGTAAGCTAACTTTAATTATTGAAGAAAGACAATATCTTTGTAAATTTAGTGTGGCCTATGTATACAGTGTTTGTAAGTCCACAGTAGTGTACAGTAATGTCCTAGGCCTTCACTTTGCCTCACCACTCACTGATTCATCCAAAGAAACTTCCAGTACTACAAGTTCCATTCATGGTAAGTACCCTAGACAGTTATGCTATTTTTAATCTTTTATACTGTATTTTTACTATACCTCTTCTGTTTAGCTATGGTGAGATACACAAATACTTAAAATTGTGTTACAATTGCCTGCAGTATTCAGGACAGTAACAAAATGCACAGGTTTGTAGCATAGGAACAATAGGCCATGCCATATAACATAGATGTGTAGTAGGCTGCACTATTTTGGTTTGTGTAAGTCCACCCTGTGATGTTTGCACGATGATTAAATTGCCTAAGGACACATTTCTCAAAACCTATCTCCATCATTAACTAGTGCATAATTGTATTCTTGAGCTTTGTGCTGGGATCCAACTAAGTCAATAGGAAACCAAGGAGGAGTTTTGATTCTTTTAAGGCTTGTATTTAAGGTGAGATCAGACTTTAATTTCATGCTAATTTTTACCCATACTGAGGCAATACCCTTTTGAGTACTCTACCAGTGCCTCATGTATTAAAAGGTTTTCCTACTTTGGCTAATGGGAACAGGAATTACACTATTCCTATCCTTGTATGAGTTCAGAGGATTGTTCTGCCTGTCCTTTTTGGTAATTCTTTCCCCGACACTTAGAAATTTCCTCAAATGCATGCATTGGGCAGAACTTGGCTGAAGATGTGAGGGAACTCTCAACCTCTGTAGAGCTTTCTCACCCCGCAGCTTTCCTTTCTGGTACTCTTTTCTGTCAATTGTAGTTCCCTTAGCCTTACCAGATTCTCAACTCAGGAAGACCATTGGGCTCTGTTTAGTTTTTCCCCTGTGCTGTGACTGGACAATCAAGTCAGTAAGCTGGAACAATCAAGGTTTCATGTAGAATTTCTTTAGTTATTTAGTTTTGTAAAATACAGGAGTGGATCTGGTCCCTATTAATTTCACCTTAATTGGAAGAGGAAGTCCCCAGCTTCTGATTTTAATTTCTTACTAGAGAATTTTTATTCCCCCAGTAATATTCCTTTCAGAGACAGGCTTCCATTCACATACAATTTTAAAAGATGTGTAACTCAACATTATTGGTCATCAGGGATATTCTAATTAAAATCAAAATGAAATACCACTATACCAAATGTAGACAAGAATATGATGCAACTGGAAATCTGATACTTTGCGGTACAACTACTATGAAAATGACACGGCTACTTTACAAAAAAAGTTGTAATAGTTTCTTATAAAACTAAATTTACACCTGTCCTGTGACCCAGCAATTTTACATTTATGTGGTTACTCAGGAGAAAAACACATCTACAAAAAGGTCAAGAATGTTCATAGCAGCTTTATTCAAAGTAGTCTCAGACTAAAAAAAAGCCCAGGTGTCCATCAGTAGTAGAATATATACACACACTGGTATAAATAAACAATGGAATAATAGCAGTGAAAAAGTACAAACTGATGATTTATGCAAAACCTGGATGAATCTTTAATATGCTAAAATAAGTCTTATACAACAGAGTACATACTGTAAATTCCATTTATGTAAGTTTCTAGAGTAAACTAATGTACGGTGGAAAATATCAGAAGAATGGTTGACTTTTGGGAATGGTGGAGGTGGGGATTGACTGGGAAGAGGTATAGGGAAACTTTCTGAAATGAGAATGTTTTATATCTTGGTAGGATTTGGGTTAAATGGGTATATGCCTCTGTCAAAATTCAATGGATGTCCACTTAAAATTTGTACATTTCATGTAATGTGAATTTTACCCTAAAAGGAAAAAAGCTATGAGGAAAAAAAAATAAACATATTGAACTCTAATAATATGCAAAGAATATTTAGGGGAAAGTGTATCTGTAATTTACTTAAAAATTCCCACCAAAATAAGATAAATTGCTAGAACTATGAGTGATGAGTTGGTAGACATATACATTTCAAAACAAAATATTCATGGTAGCATCCAAGTGAAGTGTACATGTGTGTTCATTGTAAAATTCAACCTTCCAAGAATATTTATTACTTGAAATATTTATAATAAAATTTTGAAAAATGAAGAATATATAGGTTGAGCATCCTAAGTTTGATAATCTGAGATCTGAAATGCTCCAGAATCCAAAACTTTTGAGTGCCCACATGATGCTCAAAGGAAATACTAATTGGAGCATTTTGGGTTTCAGACTTTTGGATTTGGAATGCTCAGCTGGTAAGTATAATGCAAAAATATTCCAAAACCAGAAAACGCCCAAAATCTGCAAGACTTCTGATTGCAAGCATTTTGGATAAGAGATAATCTCTATTATAAACAGCCTTACATCAATAAATTTGACAAATGAAGTGAAACGTTTATTGGAAAAGGCAATTACCAAAGCAGCAAAAGAAGAAATAGAAAAATCTTAATAGTCTACTAGCTATTAAATAAAGGAAATTCATTATTTAAAAACTTCTGTACAAGGGAAATTCATAGCCCAGATAGCTTTATCTGCGAATTTTGCCCAATAGTTGAGGAAGATATAATATCAGTTTTGCACAAAGTCTTCCAGAGTGAATGGTTCCTTACTCTTTTTATAAGCCAAGGTAATATTGACTCCAGAACCCGTTAAGAGATATTACAAGAAAGGAACAAATTAAAAACCAATCTCTCTCATAATTATAGATGTAAATACCCTTGGTAAAAACATTAGCTAATCCAATTTAGTGCTGTATGCATCAAAGCAAGTGAGATTTAATCCAGGTTCGCTTTACATCTAAAAGCCAGTTAACATAATTTATCAGATTGAGAGGAAAAAATGCACAGAGCTAAACTAAATATTATGATTCGGGAAAAGCATTTGACAAAATGTAATAGCCATTCACAATAAAGCCTTTCAGAAAATTAGGATGAGAGAGAAGCATCCTTAATTGGAGGAAGATTATCTACTAAAAACCAATGGCAAATATTAATTATGAAGCATGTTATTGAAGACTTTTCTCTTGTGCTCAGAAAAGAGACAAGGATTCCTACTATGACCATTTCCATTTAATCTTGTACTGGAGGTCCTAGGCAGTAAAATAATGCAAGATCAAAACAAACAAACATTAAGATTAGAAGGGTCAAAACTGTCATTATTCACTATTGTGTATGTGTACCTAAAATATGTATTTGAAATTCTTCATCAAAATATAAAAACAAACTGTATTTGGCAAGGTTGGTGTGCACAGGTCGGTAGTAAAAAGTTAGTTGTATTTTCACATGCCAGCAACTGACTGAAAACAATATTTTAAAATGTTGCCATTGACCATAACATCGAAAACCCCCAAATGTATAAGACTAAATCTAATAAAAGATGTGCCAAGACCTCCTCACTAAAAAATTTCAAAACATTTTTGTAAGTGAAGAATTTCTAAATAAATGGAGAGATATATAAAGTATTATTGCACAGATGTCAATCCCTCAAATCTACAGTTTCAGTACAGTCTTAATAAAAAGCCCAGCAGGTATTTTTGTGGAAACTAGTAAGTTGATTTAAAAATTCATATGGAATACAAAAAGCTGAGATTCGTTGATGCAATTTTGAAAAAGAAGAATCCAGAGAAAATGATACCTTCTAAAGTTCTTCTGATAAAGTCGAAGTGCTGTTGCTAAGTGGTTTTAGAAAAATGTGACCAATAAAACAGACAAGAAATTCCAGGAACTGACCCATACATACACAAACACTTACTTTAATTGTTTTTAAACTTTTATTTTTCATGGCTATGTAGTAGGTGCATACATGAGATATTTTGATACAGGCATGCAATGCATAATCACATCAGAGTAAATGGAGTACCCATCACCTCAAGCATTTATCCTTTGTTACAAGTCATACTGCAAGTAAGGACAAGAAGTGATCTTTTCATTTAATGATGAATCAGTTGCATATCTATATCGAATAAAAGTGTATGTTGACCCTTTTCTCAGACCATACAAAAAATTACAGACAGATTGCAGGTTTAAGCTACACGTGATTTTAATTAGGCAAAATTGGGGAAACTGGACCAAAAAAAAAACCTGCTAATAAAGAAAATTGGTTAAATGGACTATATTAAAATTAAAAACCCCTGTTCACAAGAGAAAAATACCATCAAGAGGGTAAAACAAGGCCTTATACTGAGATTTAAAAAAATACATTCCAAAAAACCTCATACCCAGAATCTACTAAGTGTACTTACAATCAATTATATTTATATATTTTTAAAAGACACCGAAAAAGAGAAAATGGCTTATCACAAATGAGGATATCGGAGTGGTCAATAACATGAAAACATGCGTGACTTCATTCATCATCAGGAAAATTAAAGTACAATGTGATACTACTATACATCTAACAAAAGGGCTAAGTTTGAAAAGGTGGAAAATATCTTCAACCTCATTGGTAAAATAAGAAACAAAAGATGGAAAATATCAAGTATTGGCAAGAATGTGAAGAACTTTCACAATATAAATGAGGATTTAAACTGCTATACATTCTAAGCAATTCCTATGTATTGCTATGTATCCTAATTGCTATACATGTTAAATTGAAAAAACGTAGCCATTTTCTTCTAAGGCTTAGCATGTTTCCTTGTGACAATTTCACTAGTAAGTATTTACCCCCCAAATTCCATACATGTTATTAAATGACATGTACTATACCATAGATAATAGCAGTTTAGTCCCAAATGGAGAAATATTCACATGTCCTTCAACATTAGAATGAATAGATAAATTGTGGTACATTCACAATGAGTGACATCAAAATGGATAAATTGTGGTAGAGTCACAATGAAATACACAATATCCATCAAAATGGATAAATTATGGTAGAGTCACAATGAAATAGTAGATGTAGTGTATAGCAATGGGAAGAAATAGTCTATAACAGAACACAACAATGTAGATGAATCTCACAAATATTGATACTAAGAAAACATGCAACAAAAGATACTTTGCAATTCCATTTATGCAAAGTACTAAAATAGACAAACATGCTGTTGGAAATCTGGATGTTGTAATTATTTCAAAGTAGCTCAAAGGGGGCTTCTGAGGTGCTGGAACTACCTTGCATCTTAATCTAGGTGCTAGTTACAGAGTTGTGTTCTATTTGTGAAAATTCAAACTATGGAGTTATAATATGTGCAGTTTCCTATGTGACTATCATACTTCTGAGAAAAAGCTAAAATTAGTGATGCTACTGATAAGTATATGATAGGCTGTTAAAATAGTGTGGCTCCCCCCACCCAGCAAACATTATGAAATCATACATAAAAATATATTTATTTTAAAATCTCAATTTTACTCCTGCCCACTCCTGAAAGAATAAACAAACCTAATCTGATATCTATTTGCTGAATATGAAAGCCTAAAATGGCTACAATAAAGGTTTTTATAATTTTAGTAATAGTATTTTAGTATTTAAAATCTTAATCATACTGATTGGGATTACCAAATAGATATTGAAGAATGGAGTTGTAAATGTACAAACTTGTTTCAATCAGCATTTTTAAGAATTGTTTTCAACATTGTTAAATAAATCAGTTTAAACTTTGAAAATTATCTTGCTTGCTCTTGAATGTGGTGATGACTCTTATATGTTTGATAACTTTGACTTTAAGTCATGCCAACTGAATAATACAGCAACTGTAAGATCAAAGGTTAATAATTATTTTAACTTTCAGTTGGGTGGTTGATCACATTATTTCTCTAAATACCACACAACCTGGTTCTTCTTAGCTCCTGCATGTCATGAACCAAAAGGAACATCATGTAATCCTTCAAAGCATAGCACCTAATCCTTGATTGATTACTTGGCACTGGGGAGTGTGTATGCTATTTTTAATAATAAAGAAGACAAATAGATTCTAAGAAGCTATTATTAGGTTCCTATTTATACCAATGTCTAATTATAGGATGGATTTATTATTATTTGGCATTTGGCATTCATTTTTTGGATCAGGCTTTTAATAGTTTTAAACAGTATGTGAATATAAATAATATATGTATAAATGTTAAATATTCAGACTTATTATGTTGCTCTTGGACAAATTAAGAATTTTCAGTTCTTATGTGTGTTCTAGACAGTGTAAAAACTGTCTTTTACTCTGGGTCATATTCCTACTGCCTTAACATATAAGCTTTTCAAGAGGAGTCAGGAGTTGGGAAGGAGTAGTAGTCTAAGGCTGCTTCTGCTAATTTACTATGATGTTATTACATGTAATGATTCATTTATTCACTGAATCATATATTTATAAATAAAATACATACATGTGTATATGTAATACAGCAATGAGCCATCACTACATTATCATTTGGAATGGCTAACATCCAAAAACCCAGCAATACCAATTGCTGGCAAGGATGTGAAACAAGAACTCTCGTGTGTTCCCGGTGGAAATGTAAAATGGTACAATCACTTTGGAAGACAATTTAGCAGTGTCTTATATAGAAAAGTTTTTCACATATGAAAAAAAGCTCAACATCACTGATTGTTAGGAAATGCAAATCAAAACCACAATGAGATACCATCTCAAACCAGTCAGAATGGCTATTATTGCTATTATTAAAAACTCAAAAAACAACAGATGCTGGTGAGGTTGTGGAGAAAAAGGAAGGCTTTTACACAGTTGATGGGAGTGTAAATTAGTTCAACCATTGTGGAAGACAATGTGGTGACTCCTCAAAGACCTAGAGGCAGAAATACCATTCAACTCAGCAATCCCATTACTGGGTATATACCCAAAGGAATAGAAATTGTTCTATTATTATTATTATTATTATTATTATTATTATTATTATTATTATTTTGAGACAGGGTCTGGCTCTGTCACCGAGGCTTGAGTGCAGTGGCATGATCTCGGCTTGCTGCAACCTCGGTCTCCTAGGCTGAAGCAATCCTCCCACCTCAGTCTCCCAAGTAGCTGAGAGTATAGGCATGTGTCTCCACATCTGGCTAATTTTTGTATTTTTGTAAAAATGGGATTTCATCATGTTGCACAGGCTGGTCTCGAACTCCTGAGCTCAAGCAATACACCCGTGTTGGCCTCCCAAAGTGCTGAGATTACAAGCATGAGCCACCATGCCGGGCCTAAATCATTTCTATTAATATTATAAAGATACATGCATGCATATATTCATTGCAGCACTATCCACAATAGCAAAGACATGGTATCAACCTCAATACCTATCAGTGGTAGGCTAGATAAAGAAAATGTGGTACATATACACCATGGAATATTATGCAAGCCATAAAAAGGAATGAGATCATATCCTTTGCAGGGACATGGATGGGGCTAGTAATGCAGGAACAGAAAACCAAAACCAAATACCACATATTCTCACTTATAAGTAGGAGCTAAACGATGAGAACACATGGACACATTGGGGGAAACAACACACACTGGGGCCTGTTAGAGGGTGGGACATGGGAGCAGGGAGAGCATTAGGAAGAATAGCTAATGGATGCTGGGCTTAGTACCTGGGTGATGGGATAATCTATGTAGCAAACTACCATGGCACATGTTTACCTATGTAACAAGCCTGCACATCCTGCACATGTACACCTGAACTTAAAAGTTGGAAATAAAAAAACAGTTTTTCCATACCATTCAGGAACCACACTCCTAAGGTATTTGTTCAACTGCTTTGAAAACTTAGGTCAATACAAACCCCTGCATACAAGTGTTTATATCAGTTTTATTCATAATCACCAAAAACTAGGAGTAACCAAGATGTTCTTCAATAGGTGAATGAATAAACAACCTATGGTACATCCATGCAATGGAGTTCTACTCAGCAATGAAAAAGAGTAAATTATGAAGTCAAGCAAAGACTTAGATGAATCTTAATTGCATATTACTAAGTGAAAGAAGCCAAACTGAAGACTACACAGTGCACACATATCTTGGTTCTTTCATTTTTGTGGGGGTGGGGGGCATGGGGTCTGGCTCTGCCTGGCTAGAGTGCAGTTGTGCCATCTCGGCTTACTGTAACCTCCACCATATCTTGGTTTCTAATACCATTAGTCAGCAAATGAATCAGCGCTCTTTGAAGAAATGGCCAATTCTAGAATTGGGGCAGTAAGTGTACAAGATGAGCATGGAGCATCTTGTGCCAGAATATACAAGAAGTACTCAAAACAAAACCACCAACACTACCATCAACAGAAAAGCCAGAACCAAAGTCAAACCCAATAAAAATATAGGAAAAAAAAAATATTAAGACCATGTCAAAGGGACACAGGAGCCAACTTAAAAGTACTCTCAATGTTCAAACTGGAACAATTTGAGCAGCACAGTAAAGTGGTATTAAATTATAACCCAAAGCATAACGTGAACATCCATGAGTCCATACTGATGGAAATAAATGGTTGAATAAGTCAATAAGTAGGGCAGAATAGATAAATCTCCAACGCAGATCAGTTCCAAATAATTTGCATACATATTGCACCCTCAAGGAGGGTGAGCATAACTCCTTATTTATTTATTTATTTATTTATTTATTTATTTTTGAGACAGAGTTTTGCTCTTATTGCCTAGGCTAGAGTGCAGTGGTTCAATCTTGACTCACTGTAACCTCCGCCTTCCAGTTGCAAGCAATTCTCCTGCCTCAGCCTCCCAAGTCACTGGGATTACAGGCTCCTGCCACCACGCCCAGCTAATTTTTTTGTATTTTTAGTAGAGACAAAGTTTCGCCATGTTGGTCAGGCTGGTCTTGAACTGCTGACCTCGTGATCCACCAACCTCCGCCTCCCAAAGAAGTGCTGGGATTACAGACATGAGCCACTACACCCAGCTGAACTCCTCATTTCTTAAATGTGGGAAATGCAAAGTGACTTTCCTAGGAAAAGTACAGTATGAAAAGGAGAAAAAGAATAACCTGATAATGAAGAAACCTGAAAAACATCACCTTAGCCAAGTGATCAAGGTTAACATCAACAATGATAAGTTATGTTAATAGTTTGTACACTAGATATGATGGGATGAGAATGGCATTTTGCCTCTGTGATGTTTCTCCCACAAACCCATAATACCAGTCGAATCATGAAAGAAATATCAGAAAAATCCCAATAGAGGAACATTTTACAAAATACCTGACCAGTACTACTCAGAAATTTCAAGAATACCCAAAACGAGGAAATTCAGAGAAACTTAAAGCCAAGAAGTGACTAAGGAGACATGACAACTAAATGTAATGTGGTGTACTATACATGGTCCTGGAAAAGAAAAGGGACATTAGATAAAAACTATGGAAATGTGAATGAGGTATGGACATCAGGTAATGTATCAAAAGTGGTTTATTAGTTATAATAAATGTACCATACTAATGTAAGATGTTGCTAATATGGGTACCTGGGTTTAGGGGATGTGGAGCTCTCTGTACTATCTTCGCTATTTTTCTGTATGATAGTTCTCCCTTATCTGCAGTTTTGCTTTCTGTGATTTCAATGATCAACCTATGATCAACCATTGAAAATACTAAATGAAAAATTCCAGAAATACACAATTTACAAGTTTTAAATTGCACACTATTCTGAGCAGCAGGATGAAATCTCTTGCTGTCCCACTCCAAGACATGAATCATCCCTTTGTCCAGTGTACCCATGTTGTATATGCTACCCACTCATTGGTCACTTAGTAGTCGCCTTGGTAATCAGATTGACAGATCACAAGAAGGGTGAGTACAGTACAATAAGCTATTGTGAGAGACAGAGAGAGACCACATTCACATAACTTTTATTAGTATGGTGTTATAATGGTTTCATTTTATTGTTAATCTCTTACTGTGCCAAACTTATAAATTAATTTATAAATTAAACCTTATTATATATATAGGAAAAAACAGTATGTATAGGGTTTGGCACTAGCTGTGGTTTCGGGCATCCACTGGGGTTTTAGAACATACTCCCAGAGGGTTGCTGGCAAGATGGTTGAATAAGAACAGCTCTGGTCGCAGCTCCCAGAGAGATCGACGAAGAAGGCGGGTGATTTCTGCATTTCCAACTGAGGCACCCAATTCATCTCACTGGGACTGGTTTAACAGTGGGTGCAACCCAAGGAGGGTGAGCCAAAGCAGGGTGGGGTGTCGCCTCACCCGGGAAGCACAAGGGGTCGGGGTACTCCCTCCCCCAGCCAAGGGAAGCCATTACCGACTGCACCGTGCACTCCAGCCCAGAAACTGCGCTTACCCCACGGGTCTCTGCAACCCCTAGACTAGGAGATTATTTCCAGTGTCTACACCACCAGGACCCTGGGTGGCCTGGGCGGTCTTTTGAGCAGACACCAAATTAGCCGCAGGAGTTTTTTTTTCATACTGCAGTGGTGCCTGGAATGTCAGCGAGACAGAACCATTCACTCCCCTGCAAAGGGTACTGAAGCCAGGGAGCCAAGTAGTCTGGCTCCACGGGTCCCATCCCCAGGGAGCCCAGCAAGCTAAGATTCCCTGGCTTGAAGTTTTTTCTGCCAGCACAGCAGCAGTCTGAGCTCGATCTGGGACACTGGAGCTTGGTGGGGGGAGGGGCATCTGCCATTGCTGAGGCTTAAGTAGGCGATTTCACCCTCACAATGTAAACAAAGCCTCCAGGAAGTTAAAACTGGGCGGAGCCCACCTCAGCTCAGCAAGGCCACTGCGCCAGACTGTCTCCTCTCTGGGCAGGGCATCTCTGAAAAAAAGGCAGCAGCTCCACCTTATAGATATAACCCCCACCTCCCTGGGACAGAGCACCATGGGGAAGTAGTGGTTGTAGGAGCAGCTTCAGCAGACTTAAACGTCCCTACTAGCAGCGGATCTACCAGCACAGCATTCGAGCTCTAATAAGGGACAGACTGCCTCCTTAGGTAGGTCCCTGACCCCCGTGCCTCCTGACTGGGAGACACCTCCCAGCAGGGGTTAACAGACACCTCATACAGGAGAGCTCTGGCTAGCATCTGGCAGGTGACCTTCTGGGTCACCTTCCAGAGGAAGGAAGAGGCAACAGTCTTGGCTGGTCTGCAGCCTCCACCAGTGACACCCAGGCAAACAAGGTCTGGAGTGGACCTCCAGCAAACTCCAGCAGACTGCAGCACACGGGCCTGTTAGAAGGAAAACTAACAGAAAGGAATAGGATCAACATCAACAAAAAAGATCTCCACTCAGAGACCCCACCGAAGGTCACCGACTTCAAAGACAAAAGATAGATAAATCCACGAAGATGGGGAGAAATCAGCGCAAAAAGACTGAAAGTTCCGAAAACCAGAATGCCTCTTCTCCTCCAAAGGACCACAACACCTCGCCAGCAAGGGAACAAGACTAGATGGAGAATGAGTTTGACGAATTGACAGAAGAAGGCTTCAGAAAGTGGGTGTTAATAAACTCCTCCAAGCTAAAGGAGCATGTTTTAACAATGCAAGGAAGCTAAGAACCTTGAAAAACGGTTGGACAAATTGCTAACTAGAATAACCAGTTTAGAGAAGAACATAAGTGACCTGAAGGAGCTGAAAAACAGCACGACAACTTCATGAAGCATTACAAGTATCAATAGCCAAATTGATCAACTGGAAGAAAGGATATCAAAGATTGAAGATCAACTAAATGAAATAAAGTGAGAAAACAAGATTAGAGAAAATAAGAGTGAAAAGAAATGAACAAAGCCTCCAAGAAGTATGGGATTGTGTGAAAAGACCAAATCTGTTTGATTGGTGCACCTGAAAGTGAAGGGGAAAATGGAACCAAGTTGGAAAACACTCTTCAGGATATTATCCAGGAGAGCTACCCCAATCTAGCAAGGCAGGCCAACATTCAAATTCAGGAAATACAGAGAACGCCACAAAAATACTCCCAGAGAAGAACAACCCCAAGACACACAATTGTTATTATTAGACAGATCAATGAGACAGAAAATTAACAAGGATATCCAGACGTGAACTCAGATCTGGACCAAGTGGACCTAATAGACATCTACAGAATACAGAACTCTCCACCCTAAATCAACAGAATATACATTCTTCTCAGCACCACATAGCAGTTATTCTAAAATTGACCACATAATTGGAAGTAAAACACTCCTCAGCAAATGCAAAAGAATGGAAATTAAACAGTCTCTCAGACCACAGTGCAATCAAATTAGAACTCAGGATTAAGAAACTCACTCAAAACCACACAACTACATGGAAACTGAACAACTTGCTCCTGAATGACTACCGGATAAATAAATAAATGAAGGTAGAAATAAAGATGTTCTTTGAAACCAATGAGAACAAAGACACAGCGTACCAGAATCTCTGGGATACAGCTAAAGTAATGTGTAGAGGGAAATGTGTAGCACTAAATGCCCACAAGAGGAAGCAGGAAAGATCTAAAATTGACACCCTAACATCACAATTAAAAGAACTAGAGAAATAAGAGCAAAAAAATTCAAAAGCTAGCAGAAGAGAGGAAATAAGTAAGATGAGAGCAGAACAGAAGGACATAGAGAAAGGAAAAACCCTTCAAAAAAAAAAAAAATCAATGAATCCAGGAGCTGGTTTTTTGAAAAGATCAACAAAATAGACCACTAACAAAACTAATAAAGAAGAAACAAGAGAAGAATAAAATAAATTCAATAAAAAATGATAAAAGGAATATCACCACAGATCCCACAGAAATACAAACTACAACCAGAGAATACTATAAACACCTCTACGCAAATAAACTAGAAAATCTAGAAGAATGGATAAATTCCTGTACACAGACACCCTCCCAAGACTAAACCAGGAATAAGTTGAATCCCGGAATGGACCAATATCAAGTTTTGAAATTGAGGCAGCAATTAATAGCCTACCAACCAAAACAAAAGTCTAGGACCAGATAGATTCACAGCCGAATAATACCAGCGGTACAAAGAGGAGCTGGTACTATTCCTTCTGAAACTATTCCAAACAATAGAAAAAGAGGGACTCCTTCCTAACTCATTTTATGAGGGCAGCATCATCCTGATACCAAAACCTGGCAGAGACACAAGAGAAAAAGAAAATTTCAGGCCAATATCCCTGATGAACATTGATGTGAAAACCCTCAATAAAATACTGGCAAACTGAATCCAGCAGCACATCAAAAAGCTTATCCACCATGATCAAGTTGGCTTCATCCTGGGAGGCAAGGCTGGTTCAACATACGCAAATCAATAAACATAATCCATCACATAAACAGAACCAATGACAAAAACCACATGATTATCTCAATAGAGGCAGAAAAGGCCTTTGACAAAATTCAACAGTCCTTCATGCTAAAAACTCAGAATAAACAAGGCATTGATGGAACGTATCTCAAAATAATAAGAGCTATTTATGACAAACCCACAGTCAATATCATACTGAATGGGCAAAAGCTGGAAGCATTCCCTTTGAAAACTGGCACAAGACAGGGATGCCCTCTCTCACCACTCCTATTCAACATGGTGTTGGAAGTTCTGGCTAGGGCAAAAGGCAAAATAAAGAAATAAAGTGTATTCATTAGGAAAGGAAGAAGTCAAATTGTCTCTGTTTGCAGATGATGTGGTTGTATATTTAGAAAACCCCATCGTCTCAGCCCCAAATCTCCTTAAGCTGATAAGCAACTTCAGCAAAGTCTCAGGATACAAGATCAATGTGCAAAAATCATAAGCAGTCCTATACACCAATAATAGAAAAAGGGAGTCCTATACACCAATAATACACCAAAAATAGATAAATGACTGAACTCCCATTCACAATTGCTACAAAGAGAATAAAATACCTAGGAAAACAACTTACAAGGGATGTAAAGGACCTCTTCAAGGAGAGCTACAAACCATGCTCAAGGAAATAAGATAGGAGACAAACAAATGGAAAAACATTCCATGCTCATGGATAGGAAGAATTAATATTGTGAAAATGGCCATATTACCCAAAGTAATTTATAGATTTGATGCTGTCCCCATCAAGCTACCACTGACTTTCTTCACAGAATTGGAAAAAAACTACTTTAAATTTCATGTGGAACCAAAGAAGAGCCCACATAGCCAAGACAATCCTAAGCAGAAAGAACAAAGCTGGAGGCATCACGCTACCTAACTTCAAACTATACTTCAAGGCTACAGTAACCAAAACAGCATGGTGCTGGTACCAAAACAGATATACAGAACAATGGAACAGAACAGAGGCCTCAGAAATAACGCCACACATCTAAAACCACCTGATCTTTGACAAACCTGACAAAAACAAGGAATGGGGAAAGGATTCCCTATTTAATAAATGGTGTTTGGAAAATGCTAGCCATATGCAGAAAATTGAAACTGGATCCTGTCCTTAAACTTTATACAAAAATTAACTCATAATGGATTAAGGACTTAAACATAAGACCTAAAACCATAAAAACCTTAGAAGAAAACCTAGGCAATACCGTTCAAGACATAGGCATGGGCAAAGACTTCATGACTAAAACACCAAAAACAATGGCAACAAAAGAAACTGACAAATGGGATCTGATTAAACTAAAGAGCTTCTGCACAGCAAAAGAAACCATCATCAGAGTGAACAGGCAACCTACAGAATGGGAGGAAATTTTTGCAATCTATCCATCTGACAAAGGGCTAATATCCAGAATCTACAAAGAACTTAAATAGATTTACAAGAAAAAAAACAACCTCATCAAAAAATGGGCAAAGGATATGAACAGACACTTCTCAAAAGAAGACATTTATGCAGCCAACAAACATGAAAAAAAGCTCATCATCACTGGTTATTAGAGAAATGCAAACCAAAACCATAATGAGATACTATCTCATGCCAGTTAGAATGGCAATCATTAAAAAGTCAGAAAGCCACAGATACTGGAGAGGATGTGGAGAAATAGGAACACTTTTACACCACAGGGCCTGTCGGGGGGTGGGGAGCTAGGGGAGGAATAACATTAGGAGAAATATCTAATGTAGATAATGGGTTGATGGATGCAGCAAACCATTATTGTACGTGTATACCTATGTAACAAACCTGCACGTTCTGCACATGTATCCCAGAACTTAAAGTATAATTTTTTTTAAAAAAGGAAGAAGGAAAGAAAAAGAACTTTTTCAACTCAAAAAAAAGAAGAACATATTCCCTATGGATAAGGGGGAAAAACTATCGATACAAAATTATTTTAAAATAAAGTTTTTATTTTATTATTCTAAAATAATAGAAATATTAAAACAAAAAGTTATTTAGAATAATAAAATTAAAAGTTTATTTTAAAAATTTATAAAGTTTATCCAAATGTTTATAAAAGTTATATAAATATTGGATTTCAGGAATGTGAAGAGTAAGACTAGAGCTCCCAGTCAGGTTTCTAAATGTAAGTGTTTTTTACTGTTCTGTAGCAAAATAAGAATAGGGCGATGTAATATATTTTTCATGAAGCTAAATTGATGCAATATAAATAATTATTCCTTATTCTGAGATTGTTTGTGGAGTTTGTGATGTTAAAATATATTTTGCTTTGAAATGATGCTAATACTAGGTCTGGTCTACTAGTATAAAAAGTTGATATTGGTCCCTGAAATAAAAAGTCTGAGATCCATATCCTTTAGAAAATCAATTCCTGACAATTCAGAGATTTGCTCCTCTTCCTAAGCAGAGCCAAAATATTACTGTTCCATGGCGTTTTCTTATACCTTTCTCTACCTGTATTTAAGAGTCTAGATGGGTATCCTATACCTCTGGCACCCCCAGGCAAAGGAAATAAAAGCAGAAGAACCAAGTAAAATAAAAGCGAAGATTTCACACAATCTCCCTGGCATCCAGTGGTAGGAGGAAATGCCAGCCTTCTCCAAATTTCAGAACCCATGAAAAAGACTCTTTTACCAACTCTTTTCAGTAAAGAAGAAAATGAAGACTAGAGAAGATGGCACCTCAGGGCAATGGATTCAGAAAGTAAGTAATTGATGTAAATCTGTTTTTAACAGAACCCAAAAAGGTTGATTGTGGGCTTTTGTGTTTAAGGGTGCAGTGAGCTAGGCATTTTTCTTCTGAGATTGCAAGAGTTAAAAGTTCCACTGCCTAACCTTTTGAGGTTATCTGAAAATAATTAAAACCTCCATTAACTTCCACAACTGCTCTTGCCTTGCATAACAGTTGAATGAAAAAAGCCAGGAAAAGTTTCAAATGTTTTCATTGATTGTCATACCTCTATAAAGTAAGTGTGTGGATGTTTTAGTGATGTGTATTCTTTATTCAAATGTGCATTAGTTTGTCCAGCAAACATTTAGTGGTTGCTATTTGCCACTGTAATGTACGTGCTGTACATGTAAATGTGAACAAGACATTCTTTGCCCCTAAATGGCTCATAATCTAGTTGAGAGACATAGTTGCCACACAGTATGGTAAGTGCTTCATTAAGGACTAATACAAATTTGATATTTAGAGAAAACTTTATGGAGGACAAAAGCCGTGTTGAAAGTTGGCTGAATGTTAAGAAAATACAGATTATTCAAGGTGAAAACTTCAAACTTCAGTTGGAATAATACTGAAAAGAAAAGAGATATTCTGTATCACAGATACAGGGGAGCAGTATAAAACATTATTTAAAATGCTATTTTAGACACCTGGGAATCTGAATTATAACTCTTTTATAATGTATACTCCTGCTGTGAGAGGGATTCTTTATCCATAAGATGAAGGAAAAGAAAATAGTCTGAGTCCCTTTCCTAAAACTTTATCTTTGTAGCCGCTAATAAAACACATGTAGCAGAAATCACTAAGTGTACAGAGGATATACTTATCCAGAGACAAAGCTAGAGAAGCTTAGAGGTGGGCTCATATTAGAGAAAATGGATGAGGGTATGAGTTCTCTCTTGCAGAGAGAAGAGAGGCAGCCTTACAGTGGGGTGTCTTTCCACATTCAGTCCTAAGGCTAAGATCATGCGCCAATCTCAAAAGAAGACAATCATTTGCTACTAGGCAAAATTATAAAAGTTGCACCAGCTGTTTTCCTGGGTGTCCTACAATGTTAACATTACCTGAAAAAATTGTAGTTAAGATGGGTGGTGATTCCACTCAGACATCCCCCCCCCTTGCAAAGCCCCTGAGGTTGGGTGATGTTGGTTGGAATGGCTGGGCATTTGGCCAAGGGAAGTTGAATTGTTGATGTATGTCATTTGAGCTTGGTGAAGTATATTTGTGTGGTGTTTTGCCACTGTTATGTACAGTTAAGTTTTGCCCACCATCTAAGTATAGGACAGACTTCTAGGATATTCCTAACTCCCAGTGTGCTGATTCATCCAGCATCATGTCATTCGATGCTGGGTCAGAGGTGGGTCACCTAATAAAAATGTTATTTTTCTGAATATTTTGACATTTGTGTTACTTTCAGTGTTAAAATAATTGAGATTTGATGTGATATTTTATTCTAAGTAAATATACACTTTTTAACCTAATCATGTTTACATAAGTATATATTTTTCTTTTATTTTTATTTTTTCTGGAGGGGCACAGAGTCGCTCTGTTGCCCAGGCTGGAGTGCAGTGGTGTGATCTTGGCTCACTGCAAGCTCCGCCTCCAGGGTTCAAGCAATTGTTCTGCCTCAGCCTCCTAAGTAGCTGGGACTACTGGCGCATGCCGCCACGCCTGGATAATTTTAGTATTTTTAGTAGAGATGAGATTTTGCCATATTGGCCAGGATGGTCTTGATCTTCTGACCTCAAGATCCACCCGCCTCGGCCTCCAAAAGTGCTGGGATTACAGGTGTGAGTCAACACGCCTGGCCTATTTTTCTTAAAGAGGATCCCCAAAATTGTTTATGCTTCAGGCTCTGCAAAACATGAATATGTCCATGCTTAATTCATCTAATGGGAATTAGATAAATTCAACTCACTCTCCCTCTTGCTCATTATAATGATCAATCAGTCAAACCAACAACAACAATAATCTTGTCCGTCTGCTTGTTGATGCATAGAAGTACAAGAGGGTGAAATTTTTATTTCATATTTAGACATATAAATATTACAAAAAGGTAAATTCTTGGCTGAGGTACTGTTTTCACCTGCCTGATTTTTCAGTTACGTGTAACTAGTTATTACAAAACTCCATATGACAACCATATAGTTTTTCCTTTATTTAATATTGAGAGAGGATGAAAGGCACAGGAATGGTCTAGAGATGAGGATACATTGTCACCAAGGAGGTACACAAGCCAGAAGGAGAAGATTGAGAACATTGAAAGCCAAGTCCAGTGACAACCCTATTAATAATCAGCCTGATCGTTATAAATAGAAGATGGACAAAGGGACCATTCCTCACTGGGAAACTTTAAAAAGCAGCTTCCAGTGACTCTAGAAGCTACACTGGTTTTTTCAAAAGTTGCCTTTCCAGAGACCGCATAGCAAGAGAATAATTAATAAAATAATAACTCTATGAGCATCCTGAGGAACTTGTAGCTTTCTTGGATTTGATTTCTATCAGATGGGTGGAAATATGATTAAACCATTTGACACACAGAGGAAGCTAATTGGAAGGATGAAGCTGAAGGGAAGGCTCCCGGTTTAGGTAGATGAGTTTTGAAGGCGATTTTATATGTTAAAAATACTACAAGAGGCAAGATACATTGATTCAAATCCTATGTATGCTACTTGATATGGCCCAGTTACCTCTAATGTACTGTAAGGGCTTTCCATACACTATTTTCCACACAGGGTTGTCAGAAAATGAAATTGAGATAATCAGTGGCTGGCACACAGAATTACACGGGTTCATTCTAAGAATACTATTGAGTCAAGCCTGTAATCCCAGCACTTTGGGAGGCCGAGACGGGCGGATCACGAGGTCAGGAGATCGAGACCATCCTGGCTAGCACGGTGAAACCCCGTCTCTACTAAAAAATATAAAAAAACTAGCCGGGCGAGGTGGCGGGCGCCTGTAGTCCCAGCTACTCAGGAGGCTGAGGCAGGAGAATGGTGTGAACCCGGGAGGCGGAGCTTGCGGTGAGCTGAGATCCGGCCACTACACTCCAGCCTAGGCGACAGAGCAAGACTCTGTCTCAAAAAAAAAAAAAAGAATACTATTGAGAAGGGAGGGTGCTTACCAAACTCCTGAAATTTTATGCAAATATTTCTATGTGTGAACATTTTGAGGAGTAAGAGGTTCACAACTTTTATTAATTTCTTGAAAAGATCTGTGACAAAATAGGCTAAGAAGAATGGAAGTAGGAGCTCATTTATGTTTGTGAATGAATTGCAAATAAAAAAGGTCTGAAATTTTCTAGAAGTATAATAGTCATCAAAAAGTAAAACGTCCGAGACAGAAGAGAAATTGAGTGAAGTTATAGTGGGAAAAGTATTCAAGTTGATGTTGATCAGATAAAGTGACACTCTATTTGTACTGATCGTTCAGTGCTATTCTTGCTTTCTAAGTATTTTTTTTCTATGCCTAAAGAAGTAGAAAATATGTTCTACTTTTTCATGCTATGAGCCTATGAACATGGCTGACACATTTTCAATGCAAGTAATTTAAAAAAAATTGATAATAGTTTAAAAGTTAAGGATGTGGTACTGAATCTACATCTAAATAATTATGTGGACTTGTGCAAGTAATTTGCTTCAGTTTTCCCAAGTGTAAAGTTGTAGTGATGAACCATTTCTTCTTCTTAAGAATAACGTTTAAAAAATGGACTAATAAATAAAAATATACTGAGTTTATTTGAGTGAAGTAGCTATTTAAAATCAACATGTTAACTAATCATTAGAGAAATGCAAATAAAAACCACAATGAGATTTCATCTCACACCAGTTAGAATGGATATTACTGAAATATCAAAAAATAACAGATGTTGGTGAGGTTGTAAAGAAAAGAGAATGCTTATACACTGCTGGTGGGAATGTAAATGAGTTCAGCTATGTGGAAAGCAGTTTGGTGATTTCTCAAAGACCTTAAAACAGAACTACCATTCAATCCAGCAATCCCATTATTGGGTATATACCCAAAGGAATATAAATTGTTCTCCCATAAAGACACATTCATGTATATGTTTATCACAGCACTATTTACAATGACAAAGGCATAGAATCAACCCATCAATGGTAGAGTAAAGAAAATGTGGTACATATACACCGTGGAATACTATGCAGCTGTAAAAAAGAACAAGATCATGTCCTATACAGCAACATGGATGGAGCTGGAGGCCGTTATCCTAAGTGAACTAACACAGAAACAGAAAACTAAATACAGCGTGTTTCACTTACAAGTGGGAGCTAAACGTTGCATACACATGGATACAAAGAAGGGAACAATAGACACTATGGCCTGTTTACAGGTGGAGAGTGGGAGGGGGGTGAGGATCAAAATATAACCAATCAGGTAATATGCTTATTACCTGGATTTTGAAATAATTTGTACACCAAACCACTGTAACACACAATTTGCCTATACAACAAACCTGCACATATACCCCTGAATGTAAAATAAAAGTTAAAAAAATAAAACATAAAATTAAAATGTTATAGCATATTTTTCTTTCAAAGAGTAATCTACTTTTACACATTTTATAGGAATGGTATTATCTCAATAAATTAATTTAAACTATTTCTTGAGAAGCTTAAATGTACTATTGGTATCTACATTTCAATATCCATTGGAATTGATGGTGAACATCTGTTTTTGTTTTGTTTTGTTTTGAGACAGAGTTTCACTCTTGTTGCCCAGGCTGGAGTGCAATGGTGCTATCTCATCTCACCGCAAACTCCGCCTCCCGGTTCAAGCGATTCTCCCGACTTAACCTCCCGAGTAGCTGGAATTACAGGCATGCACCACCATGCCCAGCTAATTTTGTATTTTTGGTAGAGACAAGGTTTCTCAATGTTGGTCAAACTGGTCTCGAACTCCCAACCTCAGGTGATCTGCTCACCTCGGCCTCCCAAAGTGCTGGGATTACAGGCATGTGCCACCTTGCCCGGACTGATGGTGAACATCTCAAGTCATTAGTTTCTTTACCTATCTAGTGGAGTTTACATCATTATATGATTATCATTAATATCCTATTGTCAAAATCCAAAATCCCCATGTCTCATTGCACACATACTCATTCAGTCTTCACCCAACTAAGCCAATAAATTGTTAATATAAAGATCACTTTTTCAGGGAGCCATCACTTGAATCTCTAAAGTTGAATATCTTTCTCTCTTGCACATTTAATTACTTGTTCAACTCTTGTTTTCCCTCTTAGACTATAAGAACCAGGTGGCAAAAACTGAGGTTTTTTTTTTGTTTGTTTGTTTGGTTTTTTTTAATACTACTGTATCCCTAGGACTTAGTAAACAGCTTAATTTATAGCAAGAACTCAAAAAAGTTTGTCATCATTATTTATTTTAAAACCATCCTAAACTTATAGTAAAGTTGCAAATGCAGTACAGAGGACATGTTTTATGTATTTATTTATTTTTAATTTGCTGGACCATTTCACAGTGCTCACAAGATGCCTCTTCGCTCACTAAAATTATAATGTGTGTGTGTCTGTTTTTTTTTTTTTTTTTCTTCTCCAAACAAAGACATTCTCCTAGGTAATCACAATACAATCATCAAAATCAGGAATTTGATATGGATATATGACTCCCATCTGAACTTTAGACCACAGTCAGGTTTCACCAATTGTCCCAGTAATGTCCTTTATAACGATCTGGTGCAGAATAAAATTTAGTTATTGAAGTAATTAAATTTAGTTATTCCAGCCTTTTCAGGCTGAAATCGTTCCTCAGTTTTTGTTTGTTTGTTTGTTTGTTTTTGTTTTTGTATGTTTTTTTGAGATGGAGTCTCATTCTGTTGCCAGGCTGAAGTGCAGTGATGCAATCTCAGCTCACTGCAACCTCCGCCTCCCGGGTTCAAGCAGTTCTCCTGCCTCAGCCTCCCGAGTAGCTGGGATTACAGGCACATACTACCACACCCAGCTAATTATTGTATTTTTAGTAGAGGCAGAGTTTCACCATGTTGACCAGGATGGTCTTCATCTCCTGACCTCGTGATCCGCCCGCCTCGGCCTCCCAAAGTGATGGGATTATAGGCATGAGCCACCTGGCCTGGCCGCTCCTCAGTCTTTTCTTGGTTTTCATGGTCTTAACTGTTTCACAGACTATAGGCCAATTATTTTGGAGGGTGACTCTCAGTTCGGACTTACAGTATGTTTTCTTATGAGTAAATTCAGGTTATTCAACTTTGGCAGGATTATCACACAAGTAATACCAAGATTTTCTCATTTCTCAGCTGGCACACAATTACTGATGATGTCCACTTAAAGCCCTAGATTAAGGCGGTGTTTGCCTCTGTAAAAATAGTCTTTATCTCTTTGAATTATTAACTGTTTTGTGGAGAGATATCTTGAAACAATACGAATATCTTGGTCCTTCGTGTAAGTGAATAAGTTATTTTTATCATATAAACTCATCTTTGTTCAATGGATCATTATCTCTTACTATCATTACGTATATTGATGCTCAAAGTATCCCATATTTAGCCAAAGGAAGCCTCTTCAAACTGGTTCCTGTGACCTTTGATGTGTCCCCATCATTCTTTGAGCATACTTTACTTTCTGGTACAGCAAGGCATTCCATACTCATCTGGCACTTTCTGCACTCTGGAGTCAATTACTTCTCCAAGAAATCCTTGTTCCTTTTAGTGAATAATGATATTTTTAAATCCACAAGCTGAGCTTTTATGTGTGTTTATTTCTTTTCGATTGTCGTTGTTTCTAGAACTTCACAGTGGACAGTGGACAGAGGA
Source organism: Theropithecus gelada (assembly GCF_003255815.1). NCBI lineage: Eukaryota > Metazoa > Chordata > Mammalia > Primates > Cercopithecidae > Theropithecus > Theropithecus gelada. The sequence continues at coordinate 83,667,273 of NC_037673.1, read as the reverse complement.
CAGAGCTGTGGAATGGACAATCAGCCCTCTGTGTTTGTAGGTTCTGCATCTGTGGATTCAATCAACTGCAGACTGAAAATATCTGAGGGGAAAAAAAAGAATGGTTGCATCCATATTGAATATGTACAGACTTTTTTTCTTGTAATTATTCCCTAAACAAAACAGTATACCAAGTATTTACATAACATTTAAGTTACATTAGGTATTATAAGTAATCTTGGGATAGTTTGAAGTATATGGGAAGATGCATGTAGGTTATATGCAAATAATACATCATTTTATATCAGGGATGCCGTGGGTTTTGGTATCCTCACAGAGTCCTGGAACAAATCCACCACAGATACATTTACTTTCATATTCATCATTACATACTGAGAACGGTGAATTCACATTAATAACTCCACTTCCTCCAAATCAACACCACAGGAACCATTCTATCTCCTTTTCCAGATTTGTAACTCCCTTCTTTGACGGTGAGAAACCTGTCTCTTGTTATCCTTCATACACTTACTTACTAAGCAATCTCCCTGTTTGTAATAAATCTCATGTCACCTGCACCATGCACCCCATGGTGTGGATGCTCTGTTCATCCTGTCCAGGTTATGACTCCCTCCACAAGACTGGTACTGCTGACCCTCTGTGGAGAAACTCCTTAACCCACTTCAGCTCCAACAACAGTACTGGGGCCACTTTCTGCCTGGATACCCTCCTCACCTCCTTTGGCTCAAACTCCCTGCTCTGTATCATGAGGAATGTCTTAGTCTGTTTGTGCTAATAAAACAAAGTACCACAGACTTGGTAATTTATAAAGAACAGAAATTTATTTCTTACAGTTTGGGAGGCTGAAAGTGCAAGATCAAGGCACTGGCAACCTCAGTGTCTGGTGAGGACACAATCTCTGGTTCCAAGATGGTGCTTGTTGCTGCATCCTCCAGAGAGGATGAATGCTCTGTCCTTACATGGTAGAAGGAACAGAAGGGCAGAAGGACCTAGCCTCTTCCTTCTAGACCTTTTATAAGGCACCAATCCAATTCATGAAGGCAGAACGTTCATGACCTAATCACCTTTAAAAGGCCTTAACTCTTAGTACTATCACACTGGATCTTAGATTCTAACACGTGAATTTGGGGGAGAATGCATGCACTCAAACCATAGCAGAGGCCCCCCTACCACCAGCATGGATGCCTACGGATGCTTATCCCACCTGATGCCTCTAGGACTGCATTGTTCAGAAGGAGCAAAGGGTCAAAGATTACATTTTAAACTTATGAATGAAAACCAACTTAAAATGTTATTGACATTTTTTTCAAGTATATCCAACCTCTAGATATATTTTATCTCCTTTTCCAGACTAATCTGTGTTTCTCCAGATATATGATACAGTTCTGCTTTATCAGAGGAGGCATATTAAGAAAATTCCATGCTTTTTACACTTTGATTGTTAAGTTTTTGTATTTGTTTAGCTCAGCATTTCTCAACTGGAGAAATTTCCTGCCATTTTTGGCAGGAAATTCTTTGTTATAGGATTGTCCCACATACTGTAAGATATTTTGTATCCCTGACTCTCCATTCACTATTGCCACAAAAAGCCCCCCACTAAAAACTTGGCATAATTAAAAAACAAAAACAATAATAAGTTACTCTACCCATTTCCAGCTGCTTCCTAGGAAAGCAGTCTTCCCTCCATTGAGAACTGCTGGAACTCTTTGCAGTTTGTATAATAGCTATTTCCTAATAAATTCTTAGGTTCACACTAATTCACATGGAGACTCACATAAAACAGTTCTATCACCATTTGTTCTACATCAAGTATGTTAACCTTGTAGAATCCGTGCTTTTTTGGTCAAGTAATATCATATCGTCTTTGGCTTGGTAAGTGTCTCCTGATGGTCCTGTTTTAGGTTTAGAGGCCCACACCACCAAATTCTGCTTTGTAAAGGAATTTTCTTCGGTCACTGAAATGTCCCTGAAATTAATTGAAGCATGTAAGCCATAAATACAAAGCTGTCTGAAACAACTGGTTAGAAATATTTAAGTCCTCAATGCCATATATGAAATGTAAGTGTGTTTTTGGCTTCTTAGCTGTGTATTTTCATAGAAATGGTGGATAGTTTGTGTTGGGACAAATCAACTTCTAGTTAAGAGTTAGGGCTGCACTCAGTATGCTCTTTCCAGAGCATCCTGAGCCTGTTGCCTGCTGATATGCTGATGGCAATGCCATTCTTCCCCTGATTGGACAAGGAAGGATGGTGTTTTCTCTGGGACTCACAGTCTTTTGCAACAATTTCATCTCCTGTCTTCACCATGTGTATATATGACAATCTACCTGCAGTGGGAAGAAGTCATAAGCTCTTCAGCTAGAGAGCTGTTTGTTTCCCCCTGGAACTAAAACAGATAGAAGATTGCTTGTGTTTTGCCCTTATGTTATAAATTTAGGTTTTCATCTGGAGGAGAAAAAATCTGTTCCTTATTCCACCAACTGTACAAATATAGAAATGAGAGTTAAGTTTCAATGCATGATATATTTGAAAGTAATCACCTTAGATTTGAAAGTAAGATCTCTGTGAACACATGGTATGATTTAAAAAATTAGTGGGGTGCATCTGCTGATGTGAGCAGAAGCTGTGGCAGAGATATTTACTGCTTTCTAAATATGTAAATTATCGAAGAGCTACACATTTTATAAAGTGCTTCAATTTGTTACCACACTTCCCAGTCGTATTCCAGTTAGGTGGGGGCCATGTGACTAGTTCTGCCGACTAGTGTGAGCTAGAGTTGGGAGCAAAAGTGATGTATGTCACTGCAGCCTCAAATTTATAAGGATATGTTCATTTTATGCATGCTTTCAAGTAAACTAAATTTGAGTTGCACTAAAACTGGACGTAGAATGTTTCTGTTAAGATAATTTCAACTGTCCTGGAAAATAGAAGACATTATTGCACTAGTTTGATGAAATACCTCTGTTTAGAAACTAGTGTTTGGTTTTATTTAGTTTGGTTAAGAGAATATAATTAATTAGCTTGAATGATCTAATCTGAATGGGATTGGCTTAATAATTCAAAGACAAAAGCAAACTAGGGAATTGTGTCAACATGACAATGTTTCAATGCTCCTCGGTTAGTGGCTTAAGCTGTAAGAAAGTAATTTTAACTCATGCTACTTTAACTGCATAATCCATTTCCTTTTTCATCCCTACTCTTATTTTCCCAGACAACATGGTGCATATTATTTCAAGGGCATTCCCAAAGAGTTGCATCAGCAGAGTCTTCTTTGCACCTTTAAATGACCTCTTTCAGTTCATTTAGGATTCTAGACAGATCACACACACACACACACACACACACCCCACACACATTACTACCTTTGGACAGCTTATCTAAAATAAAATATTTCTTCATCGGAGAACTTTTAAGAATTTCATTGCTTGGTGCTGTTGAAAAAGGAGGATTTTGTGCACTGTGTCCTTATGACCATTTTTTTTTTCTCTAGGTGAACAACAAAAACAACGAGAAAAAACACAGAACAATTTCACACCTAAAATTGAAGGAGTTGATTACTGTCATTTTGATGATGTGCCTTTTACACGTTTGCAGTGGTTAAGAAAGACTTTATGGTTTGGAGCATGAGCACTTTAAAGTGATTCAAAATTATCGAAGAGCTACACATTTTATAAAGTGCTTCAATTTGTTACCAACTAGAGCAGCAGTGGAACGATTCTACAGAGCTTTTAGTACTATGCACAGCCTGCAAATGCTCTCATAATCTTCCCAGGTGTCGCTCCTTTACATGTGGGGGCTTGGAATTTTCCTGCCCAGAGACACTCCATCGCTAACAGCGGCAGAGCTTCTCTTCTTGAGGCCTGCATACCACAAAAGCAGTGTTCACATATGGGTTCAGTTTTGGCAATGCTGCACACTCCAAATCAGCCTCTTATGGTTGTTTGGCTTTGCCAGAAGAAAAAACTATTGATCTTAAAATGATTGGACAATTAAGCACTCAATTTCGTGTCTAGAGGAGCTTAGGCATGTGAGAAGTAAAAATAGGTGGAATAAGAGTGTCAAGGTGGCTTGGATGACACTGCCAAATGAGTAAATGACTTTTCAGTCCCTTTGAGTCATGAAAAATACTAATGTTTAAAAAGTTAGTGCTTTTGAGAGAGACTGAAAGTTTTTAAAAGTGGGGTTTAATGATTTCTTTTCTGTTTTGCTATTAGCTTCCAGTTTTTACTGGCCTTTGATTTACATATTTTAAAACAACAGTAAGCCTTGCTTATGTAAAAGAAAAAATAAGGCATAATTTTTGAAATTTAAAATGACCAGGTGGCTTAGATATTGGCTTGTAATGCAGGGTTCCACTAGAACACAGGTACAATTTTTCCTTTTAAAATGAATTTACAGAGCTAAGATGCATCCTGAATGATACGTGGCCTCTCCGTGTGGTGGCCATAAATGGCACATTTTATTTCTTTAGAACTAGAGTTGTAGAGCTCAGCTAGTTCATTAAGGAGAGGGCAATCTTAAATCAGAACAAAGCTAAATGAGTAAAAGTCAGTTTAAATCCCCCAATTCTGGGAGGGATTTACTATTTCTCTAGTATATGAGTACCTGATGACTTTAAGAGTGTTTGGAAAACTCGGGTCCTTGTGGTGATTCTTGCCTGAATTGAGGTTAGACTCTACACTTCCAAGACCCTTTTCTCAGCTGTGCACTTTTTACTTACCATGCTGTTGATTATTCATTCCATTTAAGGGCATGAGGTGCTATTTTAGAAGAGGATTTACACAACTTATGAGTAATTTTAAAAACACCATGCTATCTGAGTTTTATATGTAGAAATACAGCATTTATATATAGAGATACAGCATTTACATTGAGAATTATTAATACAATTAATTTGAGTGCGTGTTACCCAAACATTGAAAGGCATTAGGTATTTCTCTACAGCTGGCTGTCTTGGTGGAGTTTCCAGTGAATACCTCAGTGAATACCTCTTTTATCATCTAAACTGTTAAGCGAAGCTGATTTCTGATAAGATCTAAGACTTCAGAGCAACAATATGTATGGTAAGACAGAGAGCCTAGTTCACCACTCTTCCTCAAGGACAACAGCGGGAAGATTGTATGTCATTTTAAGATAAAAACTTCCCCAGAAGATTTTATTTTTCCCCTCCCTCTACTTTCCTTCTTTTTCTTTTTTTGTCACCTCAAATTAACTAATACATGTAAAAAACCCACAGTGCTTGACTATTACTACAATTTTATCATTTTTATTATTTATTCCCTTTCTTTGCCTGCTTACATTTTTTCCTCCAATAATCATGGGTATCCCTGTCTTGGTTGAGATGTCACTTTCTCTTGTCAGGAAAATTGGAATTGATGGTGACTTCCAACTCTCTGCTCTGAAGAAGACCGTGATAATACCATTGCAAGTGTGTGCACTGACCCACCACTGAAGGTCACAATCTGTTGCAGGCAGTGCTCTGTTGGGGAATTTTAGCCAGGTTTATTTACTTCTGCCTGATCCACTTTGTGATTTATTTGATTAAAGTGCAAGCACTTGGGTATTTGTAAAACAGAGTATAAAATATGCAAAACATTCTGTTTTCGTTAGGAAAATCTATGAACTATGAGTTGAAATTGCCAAAACTTGGTAAAATAATCAGGAATGAGAGATATTTGTCCTTACTTCCTAAGCAATAAACTGCAAATAAGGTCCATTTGTATACTGAATGAATAATATATTTTAATTCAGTTACAAAGTCAAGCAGATATGATATGAAGCTTTTTAACCTTGTTTCAATAATGCATTTATTTGCCATGATGATTATGTCTAAATGTACATTCCATATATTTTATAGAGTTGATCTAAGAAAGGAAATCTGATCTCTCTTCAGTGATTTTTTAGGAAGTTCTTACTTTTGAATTCTCTAAGTCATGCTTTTGTTTTTAAGTTAAATATGTTAAATGAATGCAAACATTTTATAGGCTGGACATTATTTAGACTTAAACCCTTTATGCCATGTAAAGCTCCTCCCCTCTCATTTTTACCTATCCAAATCCTATCCCTTATTTTCTGCTGTATATTCCATTCATCTTGGCTTAAAGCAATCTTTTCCTCCTTTGAATACCTATTATTGCACTTGCTCAAGTGACACTTATGACATTTACTGAATGCTGTAGACTCTTATTCCTAATACATCTTAATAGATCTAATTTCCCAAACCTGATTTTCAGTTTCAGAACCTTGTCTGGACACATGGTTCATTCAACATTTACTAGACACATGTTTAGCAATTGACCACAATATGCAAAAGTTATGTTAACACTGGAGATGTAGTGGTGAAAAACATAGATATGACCACAACCCTCGCAGACCTGATATATAAGGTGAACATATGAATTAGAGTCAAAGAATGTGTATAATTTTCGGTATCAATTATAATGCTTAGACCATTGTGAGGGTACGGAAGATACTTTTGCGGAAGGATCTAAGATTCCATTTTTGTTGGTAAGCAAACTTACATCTAGTAGTAGAATGTCAACTGTTGTTGTGTATGCTTTTGCTACAAGTAAGATGTCTAGTTTCTTTAAGTTTCTTTAAAAAGGATGTGCAGTATAAATAAATTTCATTAATCCAAAGTTGTCTTGAAGATGTTAATACTGACATAGGGTCCCCTAGAAATAAATGTTACATATCCATTTCACATTATGAAACATAAGTTTGAAAATGAGTTGTTAAATCACTCAAATAATCAAAGAGTGTTTTAGAACTAGCTGAATCTTCCTGCTAATTTATTTTGTAAATTAAATTCAGATTCATGATTGATCAGAAATTGCCAATAAAAAGTAATACATTAATTGTAGTATTAAGTAAAGTATAAACAATATTAGAAGGGTTTTAAATTTTTAAAATATAGCTTCTGGTTCTATATGGCAATCTGACCTTCCTAAAATGTTAAAAAATATAGAAAATAATATTTAAATGTATGAAACAAAGGACACAGGAAGAGGCTAATAGAAAAAGTAGGTTTTTTTTTTTTTTTTCTTTAAAGTTCTAGGAGTTGAAAAATGGATGGAGAAGTGGGAAATGATAAACCAAAGCTGAAGCAGCCACTATTTAGAGCATGTGCAGAGTTGACTACAACCTAAAAGGAGACAGTCTGCCATGTGGAACCCTCAAGGGCTCACAACTCAGAAATACCAGGGGTGTGGCAACATAAGAGATATGTAACTAATAATGGATATTTAATTGATTGCATGTGAAACTACCATAGCCCCCATATCAGTGTGTAGTATATAGGCATTGTACCACCTTCCAGACAAATATAGTGAAGGGACTTTGCTACAGAAATTGCCAAAATGGGTACAGGGACACTCATGTAGGTATTGATATCAGAGCAAAGACCTCTGAATTATGGCAAGTATGTGTTCCTCCATACACAGCTTCTCAATAACATTTCGTTAATTAAACTGCCAATATATAAGACCCTGCCCACATTCAGAGAGCTACCCGTCAGTCATTGTACTATATCCTAATTATAAACAGAAACCAAGTATCTCTAGTCCTTTGAAGAAAGCCAGCAATATAAATGAGAAAGACAAAGCAAAGCAAAACAAACAAACAAAAATCTGAAAACAAAAAGCAAGTCATAAAGAGAGAAACAAACAGGAAGGCAGCAACACCCTGTAGGAAACAGGCAATTCAGGAACAACAGCCAAAAAGACTTAAAAATTCTAATTCATACATCCCAGATATTAAAAATGTAATGAAAACACATCAGTAAAACAAGAACAGGATGTTATCTATCTATATATAGATATAGATATCAGTTAAATGCCTGAACAATAAAATTAAGTAAATTTCAAAAAGGTAAAACAAATAGAAAAATAAGTGAAAAATATAATGGAAATGCCAAAGATAAAGAGATTATTCTTGGAGACTAACTTCAACTAATAGGAATTTCAGAAAGAAATAAGATAAGTAAAGGGAGATATTAGACAAAGTACTATAATTTTTCTTAGAGCTGAAGAGCATGTGTAATTAAACTGAAAGTATCTATTGAATGTTCAGAACAATGAAAAAATGCAGACCCACATTAGATACATTATTTGAAACTATAGAACGCTAAGGATAAAGAGAAGATCCTAAGCTTCCAGAGGGGAAGAAAGTCTTAACTTTTACAAAGGAATGAGAATAAGATTGGATTAGTCTTCTCATTAGCTATAGAAAATTGTGAATCATTGTCTTAAAATGTCTGAGGGTAAAATATTTAAAATCTAGAATTCTACACACAGCCAAATTATCAATATAGTTTGAAAATTGAATAAAGGACATTTGTAGTCAAGAAATAACTTAGAAAAATTGCCTCCCACCTACTTGGCTTTAAGAGGTTACTTGAGCAAAATAGTGGAGAAGAGAGAGGAGGTGATCCAAAAATAACATGAGATCCCATACAGAAAATGTTGGCTACAGCTCAGAAAATAATGAAGGGATGTTTCAGCCTGTGTTCTGTGTAGAGAGTTTGGATAAGTATTTGTCAAGATTGGAGTAGAAAAGAAGATGGCTCATGGAGACAGGCATTTAAATAAATAATAGATTCTAAGGATTTGATACCATTCTCGAGAATATGAGAAACCTATGAAGCCAACAATAATAGACAATTCAAGAAAAAAAGAAAGGCAATAGGAAACTCTAGGAAAAACCAAAAGGCTGCATGAGAGGAATTACAATTATGGTTGTACAATAAATAATATTTATTTCATCATGACAATTTAAAACCTTTCTTGATTTTCAATTTTATGTTCATCTTATAAAAAAGTACAAAAATCTTATTTGTATGAATTAAAAAGCAGAATATAAGGTCATCAATTGCAATAATTTTTATTTCATCATGACAATTTAAAACTTTTTTTGGTTTTCAATTTTATGTTGAACTTATAAAAAAACACAAAAATCTTAATTTTATGGATTAAATAGCAGAATATAAGGTCTTCAATTGTAATAAGATAATCACAGAATGCAAAGAATATTATTTGGGTGGTGACAGGAGGAGAGCTAAAGTGTGAAATCAAGAGATATTACCTGTGGTTAACGAATCAAGAAATACATGTGAAAATTTGTTAATTAAAATTAAAAAGACAATATACGCAAGAAAAATAGTGACATAACTATATTGAGAAATGGTGTGGAAAGTGGTAAGGGTAAACTATGTCTGCATTTTTTATGGCAGAAGTTTATGACCTTGTCCAAAATTGATAAACCAAAAACTAGATGTGTAAATATATTATTTACCAGTATGGTGGTAATCAGCAGCAGAATAAAAATCAGAGACAGTTAAAAACATTAAAACTGATTTTTAAAATGAGGAACTGTAATGGAGGTGGAGAAAATTCGGGCAAGAGACTGTAGCTTTTCATTGTAAATCATTCTGTACTATTTTAAAAATCATGTATATGCTTTACTTTGATAAAAATTAAAAATATTAAATAAATATAAATCATTATGGACAGAGAGAACTCTTCTTACTGAAAAATTAATGACCAGATTAAAAATTCTATTTACTCTCATTTCAAGCTCTCTCATACAAATATAGTAGTCTTCTCTTTTTCCAGGCCTCCTCCAGATGTGACATTCTTTATACCTTCAAAAAAGTACTTTCCATGAGGACAGGGACATTGTGTGCAAGTTAACCTCTGAAATACAAAGGAACGTAACTGTTTCGTTTCATATTAAGTGTAACAGAAAATTCTCTGAAAATATAAGGATGGGAAAAAGAGAAGTAGGATGTTGTGGAAGCAACTAGGGGGAGTATAACCTAACTGAATACTGGCATTTCAATGTTCAGAATAAAGCCAATATTGCCTCAGACAACAATTAGGATAGAACTCAATCCTGTAATCTACATCCCACACAATAATAACTTATATTTATCATATGCTTATTATACATGTTACTTTGTATCCATTATATTTAATCATTACAATTCCAAGGGGTTAGTATTTGTACTGCCAGTATATGGTTAAAGAAATGACTCAGAAAGGTTAACTCAGAGAGGTTAGGTAACTTGTCCCAGGTCTCATGGTGGATAAATCGGAGTTAAGACAGTGAACCCAGCTCTGCTGAATCTACAATCCAGGTCATGCTGCCTTTTCTTTTCTTTCTGTTGCCACTAGCAATATAAGCATAGTCTTTGGATTCTCGGAAGCACCTGCTAATTTTCTGAAATTTTCTTTAATTTTGTGTTCCTATACTTCTTTCCACAAGTTATATGAGCATTAATTTAACACTCTTCTGTGTGAAGCACCACCTAATCGCTAAGAGTTTTGTCCCTGCAACCGGATTGCCTACGTTTAAACCTTGACTCTAGAATGCCAGTCATCAATATCATATGATGCTAAGCAGTGGGTTAACCTCTCTAAGCCCTGTTGTTCTTACCTGTAAATTGGTCATTATTGTCCATGCCTTCAGATGGTTTTCCTGGGTGGATTGAATGAGATAATCCACACAAAACACTAAGAACAGTGCCTGACAATGTAACCTTTTGGCCTTTCCAATAAGTTTGGTTTTACTGGCCCCAATTTCCCTCTGTTGGAAGACTTCTAAAAAGAGTTTTATGATAATGGACTGCTATAGCAATTTTATTTCAGATTTATGACATATACTTAGTATCTTATTGTGTTCATTTTGTATCTTTATTTAAGAACATTTATAATATAGAACCCATGCTAGTAGTCACTAAAAAGCTACCAGTTCTTCCACAGGTCTAAATAGTTAAATAGACATTGGGTACCTTGCATATTTATTCATTCATTTAATTCATTCATTCTCTCAGACACGTGCCAGGTAGGCTGAGAGGAATAAGGGGATGCCACAACAGTGTTCTAACTATATTTACAAGAAGGTGGGCAAAATATAGTGCCCAAACTGGTTTTTGATCTTCTATCTTGTGTGAATGCTAGCTGTGGTAGGAATTAAAATAATGGCGTGTAGAATTCCGAATATTCCACTGTTAGTCCCTTGTAATCTGCTAACATTTAACACTTAAATGGTTGTGGACTAGAATAGCAGAATGGGCCAAAAATCCTGTCAATGAATGCAAGGGGATCTTAAGCAGCTTATTGAAATAAAAAAAAAGGGGGGTAAAGTTTAAAAAATGTATTCAGCCTTTATTCTGTAATGAGAAGAAAAATGCCAGTGCTTTAATTATAAACATGATTTCCTAAAGCATTCCAAGTTTTCCTTGGAGACTTTCAGGGCCAGGGATTGACTATCCTTGTGCCTGCTTGGATAGAAAAGGGCTTGATAAAAGTGCTGTGTCCTCTGGCATGGTTTAATCACTTAATACCTTGTTCCAATTGAAAACATAACCAACCCTATTCAGATGATGGAACATCTACACTTGAGCTGCCTATGGCTTGTGCAGTCACTGATATTTCCAAGGGAAGTCTTGTGATTATCAAAATGGAAATTAATTTCATAGACTTGAGGCCAAACTAAAAAAAATGTTCATCGTAGTAATCTGCTGATGATGATTCCTGAAAATATTGCTCAGAGTAAATAAACTCAGTATCAGCCTGGAAGAATGGGTCTAGGTGAGGACTGCATATTGGGAATAGAGGTGAGACTGGGGACAAGGGGTGAAGAATTGAGCAAAGATTCTTTGTTACTGGAGAAAAAGCCTCAACAATACTATCAGAGAGTATATATTTTTGTAGTTATTGATTCTCATAACCACTGAAATGAACCAGCTGTCTTCCACAGAAAGTTATAAAATTATCAAAGGTATTAATTTACCAACTTCAATAACTGAAGGAAAATTTAAGCTTGCTTTAGGGGCATGAAATTCTTATAAATAACATCATTCCTGAGAACATCATTTCTTATAACTACAAGCAGTACTACTGGAGAACTTTACGTAGCGTTTGGTACCTTTGAATTACTTTAAGAACTAATCATTTCATCCATGCAAAGGAAGAGCTACAGAAAGGTGCAAAAAAGATCACAAAGAAGTAAAGCATATTCTTATGACTAAATTGTGATGTTTGCTTTGAAAAACACTGAATAATGACAGATCCAGTTACTCTGCACACTGTCCAGAACTTTATGGACTTGTAAGACTAGACAGACTTGGGGAGCTCATCTGATTCAATTTCTTAATTGTATGGGTAAATTAGGCCCCAGCAGGATAAGGTATCTCATTTAAAATCACTAGATATTTAGAGGAAGACCCAATCAAAAATCTCTTCATTTTTAGCTTATTTTACATTCCAGGATGTCTAGAAAAATTATTACTTATATTCAAAATGTAAATGCAGTGATTGCTGTGGTGGTGGTTGTGTTCTCACTTATGAAGGCTTCAAGTGTAGATCAGTGGTTCTTTTTTGAATCATGAATCTCATTGGGTATCCAGTGAAAGATATGACCTCCTTTGCATAAAAATAAAGATACATGCGTAAAGATACACAATTCTTTTTCATCTTTACCGTATATTAATGGACTCTTAGACTATTAGGAGTGATGGATCAGGTTAGGAAGTCTTTGTAGACAGCAAAAACATGAGTTGGTTCTAATTACGGAAACTATTATGGAGAAATTTTAATTTTGATATTATTATTGCCTTGTTATTTTTATATAACTGCAGAGTACATTGAAGTAAAATATTTCAAAAACTATAATTTTTGAATTGGAGATTATTTAGTTCAATATCTCAAATTTAAAAAGCTGTGATATACTAAGAGTAAAGGACTTGAATTTCCCTGGCTAGTTAATAGCAGAGAAAAGACTATATTATGTTGTATGCATAAATTTATACACATATACTAAACTTAGAGCTGCTTTATGAGAAGAGCCAATTTAAAGGATAAATTTGACTTTTAAAGGATACATTTCTTGTCAATACCATCTATTCTGATTTCTGCTTCAACATATTGTGACATTATGAAGTAAAAGGAGGAATTAAATTAAGAAATGCTTATATTTGTGTTTATTAAATCAGAAAACGTCATTAGCAAAAATCTTCTTAGTATGTCTATATTTTAAAAATATCACCTATTTCTAACTCGATTGTGTAAAAATATAGTATATTTACATTTACAAAAAGTTTTGGAAGCAATTAATTTTCATGAAGCTTTAAATTCAAGAAATGTTAACGTTACTTTCAAGGGAAAAGTATTTGAAAACAGAAATACTTTTTGAATTGTTAAATCGATATATTTGTTAACAATCAAGTGGTTTCAGTTTATAAACCAGATACAAGCAAGCAGAATAAATAGGAAATAAATTAAGTGCTATTAGGAAGAATTTTAATATTGCAATATTATTGTAGCCATGTACCAGAAACTTCTGTAAAGGATCACCTGGAGGTGATGGGGCCCTGGCATTTGCCTGACAGTTGATCTGTGTCTCACACTCTGAGAAACTCAAATGCGGATCCTCAGTTCGTCCTGTTGAGGCATTGCTGCCTCTTCCGGAACCGCTGTTGTTTTGGAACAACGGTGTCACATCTGTGTGGGGCGACAAGATTCGTTCCCACTTCCACACTCATTCTGGACCCTTAGAACCTCTGGGAAGGGAAAACTGTTTTGACTTAAACTCCGTCCAGAACACTGGGTTTTGGAAGGGAGTTATTGCCAGGTGATTAATTCTCACTCCGGAGGTTGTCAGCTTGCTAGAGACGGCTGATGTCGGTCGTGGTGTGCAGGGGATACTTCCTGCCTGCCTCAGCGACTCTTGTCGCTCTGGGCCCAGAGCTCGGCTTAGTACAGTGAACGACTCCTCTCTGCCCCTCCTGCCCGCCAGGGCTTTCAGGGTTCAGGTTTTCGGTGTTTAACTTTGAACACCATTCATTTCCAGATAACCTTGACCCAGCTGGCCAAAGGCATCAAATGATCAGGAGTGGGTTCCAACTCTGGGGCCTGCAGGAAGAGCAAGCGCTGGCTCTGCACTTCCTAGAAGTTCTGTCAACTTTGCTCTTATTGGTTTCCCGACCGGCTCTCTTCAACTCTCTTCTGAGAGCTGGAGAAAATAAAGACGCCTCTTAAACAGCAATGCTAAGGGACCGGTTTAATGCAAACAAGAGGCGTCAGAGTCCGCCACTGGTGCACTTGGGCACCAGGTCCCGACTTGGATCCACTCTGCGCTCACCCCTTGGGAATGCGGGACATGAGTAAGATGTGACACCCTGAGCACATCGCTGCTGCTAGAGGACATTGCACGGGGTCTATGCTTTGTTTTGTTTTACTTTTTAACGTTTTTTACTCTCGTGTTCGGCTTGGAAACATTTTTTACTTGCCCACTTTCTCCCAACACATCCTCTTAGCTCTTTTTCTGCATCCCCTAACCCCCAAGATGAACGCGCGTGCCGGCAGCTGTTCTGACCTGACTCCAGTGACCATAGCCCAGCTCCTCAGTCCACTACCCCTGACACCCAGGGTCCCGGGGTCATACTAGTTCACTCGATGGGGGTCCCTCCATCTCGGGATACTACTTTTGGGACTTTTCCGCCCACCGCGGATGAAAGTCAGATAACAACCACTATCAGGGGCGCTACAGCAGCCAGAAGCCCCGGAAAGACTGGGCCAAGCCCCTTCCAGATCCTCTCGTTAGGTCTCAGAAAGACTTTTTTTAGGGTCCATACTCCATTTTCATCTGAGCTTTACACTTGACTTCGGCTATGAATTCCCAAAAGGCAGGCAGGCAATGGGGGAGGGACCATGGATGAAAAAATAAGAACTAACAGGAGACACTCAGATTATATATTTATTTTATATAAAGAAATGATACATATGTAATTTTAGATTTTCTTCCGAATTAGAGTTCTGAGGCTATAGAAAACCTATTTTTAACACCCCCTTCTCTCATAACGGCCTTGATTGCTCAAATTGCTTCTAATTGGGTGGCACACATTACTGGAGACGAAGGACGAATGACAAGCAGCCTTCATTCTTTTGCAGATTTAGATAATGTCTCTGGATGAATATCTTTTCTGATCAGGAAGAACAGGAAAACTCTTAAACTGCCTGCAGTTTTCATAAGGGGTTTGTGCAATAGGGGGAAAATGTCCTGACCATCACACAAGCATGCAAATTGATGGCATTTTACAGAAAGCACCGCATAATAATCTAGTGCCACCGTTTTTCCTCCCGGATCTGTCATGGTACAAAGAGTAAACACACTTTTTTTTTTTCTTTCTTTTCTTTTCTTTTTTCTTTCTTTCTTTCTTTCTTTTTTTTTTAAACTCACTTAGCCTTCCTTCCATCTCCTATTTGGGATCTGTAAAAGTTTTCAGTAAACCTCTTTTAAAACATACGTTATCCATATCCCCCTTCCCCTTGTCCAAGGTTTGGTCGGCCCTTAGTGCCCTTGGTGCCGCGTGCCAGCCCTGACAGCCGCGAGCAAGGTCATTATTACCTCGCAGACAGGCGCGTTTCAGAGTCAGCGACTGGCGAATACCCAGGGTCTCCGGGCTATTGGACCACCGAGAAGTGTAACCCCAACTTGAGATTGCTGAAAGCAAGCTTCCAAGGTGAGGGCTGGGTTTCCTTAGGTGCTTTCCGGCCGATCCCGGGTGGGGCACCTCAGAGGCTAGCACTCATCTAAAGCTGGAAGAAGCTGAAATATTATGGACACCTGAACAAATCCGAGACACACATGATGTCTAAACTGCAGTTTCATTTTGTCACTACTCAGAAACAAACAAACAAACACAAAAATAAAGTCATTGTTCTAGGCCAGAGGAAATGTGTCAAGAGGAAGTCACCCTTTCTGTTTCAACTTCAAAGGCAATGAATTTTTCTTGCAATTCTTTTATTTTAGAAAAGAAAACCCAGAATGGCAGGGACAAGCCCCTCCAGGCCACTTTAAATTTCGTCACAGTAGAGTCCTGGGCGGAGAGTGAAGATCCTGGGGTAAGGGTGTTTGTGGGTCTTTTGAATGGAAGCCCACCCAGGGCACCTGCCTGCAGAGTAGGGCGTTGGCACCGCCCGGGGCGGTAGCCCGCCGCCTGCGCCTTTCCACCACGCCCAGGCACAACTTTCCTTTTCTCTGTGTGCATCAAAGTAAGAATGCCCCAATTTTTGAGAAATCTAACACTTCTGCTGCATCAAAGGCCCATTGGCTCTATAGTTTCACATTTTACATTGGTCCTGAGAATGAGGTTATTAGTCTCATAAGAAAAGATTGAGCAGTGAGAAATGCTCAAAGATGGAATTCCAAATTGGCCCCTGCAGTAGGAGTGTGCCGCACCCCGGCCTTGACTGGGTCGCCAAATACTGTCGAAACTTTCTGGCTGCCTTTAGAAAGTCCCCTCTACTAGTCACTTGACGGGCAGGAGGTGCAACGCGGAGGGAAACATCGCGGATTGGGGGTACTGGCAACTTTTAAAGGGTCTGAAAAATCCCTCCGATTTAGGGGATGCTTTTCCGCGGCAGTTTAAAAACTGGAAGGCAACATAAAAGCTTCTACTTTAAAAATGTAGCCCTGGTGATCCAATCCCGATCTTTTGGCTGGCAAAAACGCAATTGCCTGAAAACGAAATTGGCATTCGAATAGGGTCAGGTAAAGCTCAGAGTCCCTGTACTCATTTTGGACTCAAGAAAAGGCGCTTCCCGTCCCTACCTCTTTTAGAAAGAGAAAGGAAAAGGATGAGAAAGCAGAAAGAGGGGAGAGCCGAGAGCGCAGGAAAGAAAGAAAGAAAGAGAAGAGGGGGATATTTAGCAAGTTAAAAGGTTAAATGTTGGAACAGATTTGTAAATATATAGACAACCCTCGTTATTTGGGATGTGTAATAATGCCTTTTTGTGGCGCTGTCTGGCTGGCAGGCTGCAGAGGACCGCTCCCCGGCACTTTCTGCACTAGGAAATGAACTGTAAGCTCATGGACTCGAAAAACAAAAACAGGGCTACCTTCCTTTGGAGGAAAGGGGATTCTCCCTCTATTCGGTCATTGAAAAATAAAAAGAAAAGAAGAAAAAAGAAAGTAAAAGGAAAGCAGGAGCAATGAGAAGATTTTATTTTTCTTAGGTATGATTTTTCAGGGAGCAACCCAGAAAGCTATCTTCAGGCTGAAATAATTTCAAAGTATTGTTTAAGCGGATGACATTCTCCAGCACTCAGTTATCCATTGTGCATCTATTATTTCTTTGAACTCAACTCTCTTGTCTAACAAGGGAGTGTGTGTGTGCCTGTTGTGTATGTGTGTGTGTTTAGAAAACCTCGATTCTCCAGTGGTGCTTCCGTGGCTGAATAGGGTGGTTTTCTTTCGTTTTTCTCACATTGATGTTTTCTGGACAACTGTACTGAGCGCTGTTGATGGCATCGGTGCTCTGCCCGTGCCCGTGGGCGGAGGACATAGGCTGTGGGTGTGTCCCGCCCGCAGGCGCGCGTGCGTGCGTGTGCGTGTTTGTGTGTGTGTGTATACTCGCATTCTCTGGTGTGCATCAAATGGAGTCTTTTTCTTTTCTTGCCCGTGTCTGCGTCCTGCGTATATTAGTATTATGCAAATAGAGTCATTTCGCTTGAGTATTTTTTTTTGGAGGGGGAAGGGATGAACTATTTTAATTCTTCTCTAGCATTTTCTCGCAGTCTTTCCACTGAGTGTGAATTCATTTGGATGCCTTTTCTGAGGTTCGTGTGTGTGTGTGTGTGCGCGCGTGTGTGTGGAGGGGGAGACTGCGTGACGGTCAGTGGGTGTGGTGTGTGCCTTGGTGTGTGAGAGAGCGTGCACAGTCTGTGAGGACCTTGTGAGCGATATGTGTTCTCTCCAGGTGTTCTGTTTGTCTTTGCCTCCCGTGCTTTGCGTTCTCAGAGGTGATTATGTGCACATTTACATATATGTGCCTATTCTCCTGCATTCATGTATTGTCTTTCTCCACAATCCACACATTTCATATATATTCTCTTATCTTTTGGCAAAGTGCCTTTTTATTCCTCGAAGAATATTTATTGATGTGATAATCTGAAATGAAAAGTGGTCTCCCATGAAGGAGATGGAAGAGAAAGGAGTGTTCATCTTTCTTAATAGACGGGGCAGAGCCAGTTGACTGGATCACAGGGTTTCTCTGCACTTTCTGCGTGTGTGTCTGTGTATGGGGGGTGGGGGTGGGGGTGGGGGCGGGGGCGAGGGAGGAGGGAAAAGGAGCCTTTAACCAGAACAAAGATAGGCCATCGCGCCCCCTTGCGGACAGGCTGCATATCGCGCCGACCAGGCCCGCCCCGGCTTTCTTTAGTCGAATGAATCTTGTAATTTCTTCCGTTAAACCATTCAGGAGTCGTCTCTCAGACCCAGCCCCCGGCCATCAGCCAATCACCAGGCGCCATGCAAATCACCTCTTCCGTTCTCTAAACCCGCGTCAGCTGCAGCGGCTGCTCTGGCGGCCCCGCCCCAGCCTCATTTCCTCCCCTCCCCTCCCCTTCCCTCCTTCGCCCCCGCCCGAGCAGCTGCCGGGGAAGAGGGCAGTGCTGGGTGCCTCATGCATATGCAGACCGATCCTCCTCCTCCCTCCACCTCCTGCCCCCTCCTGCCGCCTCCTCCTCCCTTCCCCGCACCGCCACCGCCTCCTCCCGTTTCCCCTGCCGCGCCCGCGCTCCTGGACGTGCAGTTCTCCGAGCTCTGGTCCCGAGCAGCTGTTTCTCAGAAGAAGGCCTACGTGCGCTCTTGGAGCAGACGAGGGAAAGGGAGGAAGGCTCTACCCTTAAAATCCTCTCGAAGGTCAAGTTTGAGGCTTGCCGAATGGAGGAGGAAAGTGTCGAAAAATGCCGCTACAGGGTTTGCGGGAAGGTTCTGCACGGAGACTGAGTTGGAAATGCCTTTCTCCCCCTAAACACCAGATTAATTTCTCTGAAACACACAGTGTATTGGTCACGTCCAAAGGATGATGATAGATGGTTTTGTAAGCCCAGAGTACAGTGTGCATTTGTCTTGTATATCAAGGCTACAATGAAACCACGAAGAACTGGAGAGGAGATCAGCCAGCGTTAGATCTGCTTAATAGGAGCGGGGAGAGCGAGTGAGGAGTGGAGATGGGGGGCGGGGCGAGTGGTGGCCCAAGACCTGCTGCAGGTGGGCTGTTCCCTGTCGGCTCCTGGACTAGGACTGGTAAGCCGACTAAGAGCGCAAACGGGGACCCATGAAAAGAAAAGAAAAAAATTCCTCGAGAAAAAACAAGACCCGGGAATAGTTTGTTACTGTTATTTACATCCAGACTCTGGTTTCCCGGCCCTTTACAGCTGCTGGTGAAGAGTATTCAAGCTTTAAATACTGCTCTGAACTGACCTTGAGGCACATTGAGAGGAAAAATCACTGGAGAAAATCGCAGTTTGTGTAGTGCTTTGAGATCCTCTAACGCGAAAGCAAGAGAATTGTGAAGTAACCTTGTTTCATAGATTTCTTTACGTCCACACTGGAATACTAAAGGACTTTTCAGTGAGAATTGAGTCAGTTCCCCCTTAAATCTTACACCGTGGAGAAGTGAGTAGAGAGCCCAAGATTTAAAATAACATTTTGTCAGCTTTTATTCTTTCAACACATTTTTATGGAGTGGTGCTTATTGTGTGCCAGGTACACAGCATCTTTTTCCATGCGAAACACATTTCGCAGGCAGTGATTTGCAGGTGTACCGGAAATTAGGGAAAGGGATAGGAATTCTGGATGCTTTTTGTTCTGGAATTGCTCATCGTGTTGCAAGAAGAAGAAGAGATATAATAACAGATAAATGTGGCACAGTGTAACTTGGAGCATGGAAACAGCTTAAATATCTGTCAAAAGTGCAGTGAATTAATATATTGGCATATTCCTACAGTGAAATACTCTTTAAGAATGGACTATCTTAAAAGCAATGTTGGATGAAAAGCAAATTGCAAAAAACACATGTGATATTGGCCGGGCGTGGTGGCTCACGCCTGTCATCCCAACACTTTGGGACATCGAGAAGGGTGGATCACGAAGTCAGGAATTTGAGACCAGCTTGGCCAAGACGG
Organism: Theropithecus gelada; assembly: GCF_003255815.1. Lineage (NCBI taxonomy): Eukaryota > Metazoa > Chordata > Mammalia > Primates > Cercopithecidae > Theropithecus > Theropithecus gelada. The sequence goes on along the minus strand of NC_037673.1, from coordinate 83,647,301 downwards.
TGAAACCCCGTCTGTACTAAAAATACACAAATTAGCCAGGTGCGGTGGCGGAGGCCTATAATCCCAGGTACTCGGGAGGCTGAGGCAGGAGAACCGCTTGAACCCTGGAGGCAGAGGTTACAGTGAGCCGAGATCGCTGCATTCTAGCCTGGGCTACAGAGCAAGACTCCGTCTCAAAAAAATGTGACATTGATGTAATATTAGTATCTATTAACATAAAATTATCCTCCCCGTAACAAAATTTGTTGGTACATAACTATGTAATAAAAATATAAAAGCATATTGGGGAAGAATGCGTGCCAACTCCAGCATGGAGGAGACCCCTGAAAGCGAAGGATATTGGCTGTATGAGTAATGTTTATTTTCTTTAAAAAAAAAAAAAATCTTAGAAAGAAGCGGGAACATAGAGAGTTATGGGGAGGCTTTATAGAAGAGTTGACATTGAAGCTAAATTCTTGAAAGTGATAAGCAGGAGTTTAGTGGGAATATTTGAAAGACAATTCTTGAATACATGAGAATGAGAAATAAACTATGTGAAGTGTTTACACTTTTGATATTTAGTTTAACTACAGTAAAATTCAATTTTTCAGGGATATAAATTCTTTGAGTTTTACTAATGTGTAATGTAATCACGACCACAAGCAAGAAATAGAATTCCATCATCCCCCAAAACTTCTTTGTGCTGCCCTTTGTAGTCAATCCCTCCCTATATCCTGTAACCCTGGAAACCACTGATCTCTTTTCCATTCCTGTAGTTTTGTCTTTTACAGAATGTCATATAAATAGAATCATACAGCATGTAGCTTTCTTCTGTCTGGCTTCTTTTTACTAGCATAATGAATTTGATCTTCATCTGTGTTGTTGAGTGTATCAACAGTTTGCTCTTTTTGATTGCTGAGTAGTATTTCATTGCATGAATGTACCACAGATGGTTTATCCTTTTAACGGTTGTTGAAGGCCATTTGAGTTGTTTCTGATGTACAGTTTCTTGATTCCAGGGACTGGGTTCATTGTTGTCATGTATACTAGGGATCTTCTGTGAATGGCTATTGTATTACATGTAATTAGTGTGTACAGTTATTTCCCCTGAGAAGCTAATCTATAATCTGGTGTTACTGTGTAGAGCTAGGTAAAAACCTACCCAGCCAACTATATAAAAAAACACACATGTTGACAGTCTTTCAGAAGTTGCCTTTCAGCTTACTTACTGTAGTGAGTTCAATAGAAGAGACTCACTAAAGATGCCGGTTGACGATCAGCATGTGTGAACTTACATATATGTAGTGGAGGATTTAAATTTCTTATTCTTTGAGCACCTATGGATGTCCTAGTGTGGAATTATTCCTTGTTTCTACATATTTCCTAAATTCTCCTTGAAAGATTAACCTTTGCTTTCTGAGGTCTGAGTGGATCTTTACTGGCAGGCAGCGTCCCCATACATTTGATACATGATGACAAATTCACATCCCCAGTGAAGGAGCTCTGAACACTTGTAAGGATTCACAGTAATTCCAGATTCTGGTCTGTACTGTCAACACTCAAGTGTTTAATTTCCTCTTGTTTGTTTCTCATCAGGACCCTGAAAAGCTGATAGCTGGGGTACATAGATTGGGTGCTGAGTTCAGGCACAAAGTAAGGAAGCCTGTGGATACACAAGCACTTATTAATGTATCCCTTGAATTCCAAAGTCAAATATCAACTCTTTGTTTATATTTATAGCCTTATTTATTTATTTAAAAAATCTCTAGTTCCTCATGGCTATCTGAAAGCTCTCTTTTGAAGGCAGCTGTAAGAGTCCATAATGTGCAAGATGGTAAGAAGAAGTGTAAATAAACATTCACAGATTGACGACCTTTTGGGTGTGGTTCAGAGTCAAGAAAGGACAATCCCAACTGTAAAGACTGTTGGCAGTATTGGGATTGAAGGGGTGCTATTGTCTAATCCTAGTGCTCTTGCTGGAATAGGCTGTGTTTTGAACTTAAAATTGTATCCGGTTGCTAAATGTGAGACTGCATGTCATCCCTAGTTTTAGTTCTTCTAATCAGCATCACCCTCTGGCAAATGACACTAGAAAAAAGTTTTAACTAATAATTCAACTAAACAAATAGTAAAATAAACAATAGGAATTTCCTTTGGATACATTCTTAAGTAAACATTATAAAGGTTATAAATCAAGGGATGTAAATGCCACATTTTGACTTTGTTGAGCTCTGTGTCACCTTGGAAAAAAAGCCTGCTCTATTTGTACCACAATTTTATCTCTTATAAAAGGCCAGAGGACTAAACATGTTGCTATTTATGATTTAAGATTCCCCCGGCAAGAAGCACTTTATGAACCCTAGACTTTGCTGTGATAGAGCTCTTTCATTAATCATGCCAAATGCAATGATTGAGGCATCCACTGTTTTCCCAATTAATTATAACACACCCAAGCTTCATGTTTGCCGGTGCACTTTGAAGATTTTGAAAAGTGGCCATTTCCTCAAAATAACCTAGTTTACAGCCCTTATTCATACAAGGTAATTTAGAGCATGCACTCATAACTTGTTTAGTAAGCATGTCCAAGCTAAGAAGTGTTGGCCCTGTGAAGCTCATCAGTCCAATGACTTAACAGTAGTTCTTCCATTAATAGAAGATCACCAGCTGGGTGCGGTGGCTCACGCCTGTAATCCCAGCACTTTGGGAAGCCAAGGTGGGCAGATCCCAAGGTCAGGAGATTGAGACCATCCTGGCTGACACAGTGAAACTCCATCTCTACTAAAAATACCAAAAAATTAGCTGGGCATGGTGGCAGGCACCTGCAGTCCCAGCTATTTGGGAGACTGAGGCAGGAGAATGGCCTGAACCCAGGAGGGAGAGCTTGCAGTGAGCCGAGATTGTGTCACTGCACTCCAGCCTGGGCAACAGAGCGAGACTCTGTCTTAAAACAAAACAAAACAAAACAAAAAAACAAACAACAAAAAAAACCAAGCAAGCGAAGGTCACCTTTGTGCTTTGTGCTATAGATAAATTGGTGCTGACTTAGTACCAAGACTGTGATTTCTAATGAAAATTAAACTATTGATGGAAAAAGAAAAAACAGAAAAAAAAAAAAAAAAAAAGAAGAGACACCTTCCAAATGACCACCAATTTCATAATCATGGATTAAGCCAGTGAAGCTTTTTCTCTTGCAGGCACTGTGTTTTAAAATGAGATTCTGTTTAAGAGTGTTACAGTAGCGTAATATAAATCGGTGGCTATGGCTTTTTAAACTCTGGTTCTTTCTCCTGTAAAGCAGCATAAGTGAATGCCTTATCATAATGTCGGAATAATGACATCTCAAGGCCTGTGTGCTGCATTCACAAGCAAGGAGAGTCCCAGAACGAGGTTGACTCAGCAGTACCTGACCAGGCTGCTTAATGCACTGATGAATACCATTGCCCCTAGGAATTAAATATAGAGGTGCCTGAAGCTTGTGTAAAGTTCTCTGTGCCATTTGAAAAAGGTACTCAGAGAAAAGATGGGCTGATTTTTAATTTTCATGTTTTACTCATCTGTTTAAGTACATTTATGGTTTGCTTTGCAAAATGTCAACAGACATCCCAAGTGGTTAACATTTTTAAAAGACTGAATATTCTGTATTTACTCTAATACCATTTTAAAAATGTGGTCATCAATGCCTACAGGTTCATCTGTTAAGACAATCCATTCAAATGATTATTAAAAAAATAAACTCCATAACATTTTTTGTTATTTTCCCCATTGTCTCGAATTCTCATTGATTAGAATTCCAGCAAGATAGAAGTAAAGGTTTCATTTTAGTTTTGGTGCATTTAGGAAGGACTCCAAGTGAAATTTCCATCTATAAGATGGCTAAAGGATACTCTGAGAAGGAATTTTCTGTTACCTACTAGTATTAGTGTCCCTTATTATATTATACACACCATTATACATTTGTATATTATATACTCAATGATTGACAAAGCACTTTCATATAAATTATCTCACAACAATCTTATAAGACAGATTGTTAAAGGCAATTATTATCTTTATTTTACGTTGAAAGATACTGAGGTTCAGAAATATTTAAAATAGCTGTCACTTTAAGGAGTATACTTAATGGCAAGTAGTATTCTAATAACTTTACATGTTTTAATTCCTTTGATCTACACAGCAGCTGCAGGAAGTGGTTAGTGTTATCATCATCCTCATTTTATAGATTAAACCACAAAAGTACAGAGAAGTCAAGTAGCCTGTCCAAAGGTGCACAGTGGGCAAATGGTAGAGTCAGATGGTGATACACCCAGTCTAATTCCAGATGGAAGTGCCTACTCATCACATCTCTCTGCTTATCCAAGGTTCAGCAACTTGACTCAGGAAATTTGTCCATTAAGTATTGAATCCTGAATTAGAGCATGGGTCTCCTGACTTCCAGCAAAAATGCTTTTCCATCATGCATTTTGTTGTGACTTCTCTCATTATCTTTTGTTTTATCTCATGTTATGTTTTACTACGTTGTGTACTTCTCATCCTCCTCTTAATGGAATGTGAGTTTCCTCACTGTCAAAAAGAGAGGATGATTCTTTTTATATGTGGTCTTTCCCCTTCATACCTGAAAATTCTCCTAACACAAGAGGTAGACTTTTAAAATATGTTAAGTTGAATCAACATCGTAGAACTCTCTGAACACTTTAAGCCTAAAACTTATAATTGGAATTTTGGTGACATAAAAATAGTTGACAATGGGAATGGGACAGTAATTAAACTAAAAAAGGAAAGGAATGATGTAATAGAAAGAAGCAAGATAACAACAAAACAACAATGTTCATACAGCCCTTACTATGTGCTACACACTTTTCATGGATCAACCTATTCAGTCCTTACAACAATCTATTATTATCTCCATTTTGTGAATGGAAAGACAGGCACAGAGGTTAGATAATCAGTCCACAAATACATGTGTTTGTGGGCATATGTATGTAATACAGGGAGGGAAAGAAAAGCGATATATATTGCTTGGTTTCTCCACCTCCCAAGCCAAGAATTTCCTGTGGTTTTCTGGGTGTATGTATTTGTTTGACTTTTGTCAGGTAGTTTCTATTCTATATGCCCTATTCTACTGATTTTTCTTCCTCCAGTCTAGTCTCTGCATAACACCACAATTATTTTTCTAAAATACATATTTGATCCTGCTCCTCCTTGGTTTAGAATGTTTTTTGACTCCTGACCACTTACAAGTTATGTGACCTGCAACACCATAGCCCTGTTTTACATTTTTATAATCATTTTTGCCTTTTTCCCTGCCTTTTATTATGATTATATTTAAACCCTCTTTCATCCCTGGGTGGACCATGTACTTTAACTCTTTTGTGACTTTACCCAGGTTGTTCACTCTACCTGGAATGTTGTTCCCCTCATTTTTACCTGGCGAATTACACTCATCCTGCAGGATGAAATTCAAATGTATTTCTTTTTGGATTTTTTTATGATCCGCAGATAGAATTAATGTATAACCCTATTAATATATACATTTGACCCTTGCACAACATTGGTTTGAACTGCACAGGTCCACTTATATGTGGATTGTCTTCTGCCTCTGCCACCCCTGAGATAGCAAGACCAATCCCTCCTCTTCCTTCTCCTCAGCCTACTCAAGGTGAACACAATGAGGACAAAGACCTTTATTATGATCCATTTCCACTTAATAAATAGTATATTTTCTCTTCATTCTTAAGATTTTCTCTTTCTTTCTTTCTTTCTTTCTTTCTTTCTTTCTTTTTTTCTCTTTCTCTTCTCCTTCTCCTCCTCCCTCCTCCTCCTCCTCCTCCTCCTCTTCTTCTTCTTCNTCTTCTCTTTTCTCTCTCTCTCTCTCTCTCTCTGTCTGTCTTTTGAGACAGGATCTTGATCTGTCACTCAGGCTGGAGTGCAGTAGCATGATCACAGTTCACTGCAGCCTTGAACTTGTGGCCTCAAGTGATCCTACTACCTCAGCCTCCTGAGTATCTAGAACTAAAATCATGTGTTGCCATGCCTGGCTATTTAAAAACTTTCTTTTTAGAGATGGTGTCCCGTTACATCGCCCAGGCTGGTCTCAAACTCCTGTACTCAAGCAATCCTCCTGCCTCAGCCTTCCAAAGTGCTGGGATTACAGGCATAAGCCACCATGCCTTATGATTTTCTTAATAATCTTTTCTTTTATCTAGCTAACTTTATTGTAAGAATACAGTATACAATATATTTATCACACATAATATGTGTTAATTGACTTTATGTTATCGATAAGATTTCCAGTTGATAGTAAGCTATTAGTCAAGTTTGGGGGGATTTAAAAGTTATATGTCAATTTTCAACTGCCTGGGAGGCTGGTGTCTCTAACCGTCACATTGTTTAAGAATCAATTATACTACAATTTAACAGCAGCAGCAGCAGCAGCAGCAGCAGCAGCAGCTAACATCTAGTAAATGCTGAAATGCTACAATTCGGTTATTGTTGATGAAGAAAATTAGATGCAGAGGCTCTATGTAACTTGCCCGAGATCATTTGGGTAGTAAATTTTCAGACAGATCTGTCCAACCCCCAGCCCCCAAAACCCATAAATTTAACCACTTTGCTTTACTTCCTCCACTGATACCCCCAGTTTATTTACTCTTTCTCTTCAATAATATAAATTCTAGATAAAGAATTTTTTTTCCCGTTGAATCAGAACTGGCTTGAATCTTATCTTTTTGATAGGCATAAACTTCAATATCACACTCTGGAAGTACCTCTCTCCCCTCTTCTGTATTACTCAGGAGTTCTTCAGGTTTACAGAATCCCCAAGGGAAATCATTTGGCCAGTAATATGATTTGGCTCTGTGTCCCCGCCCAAATCTGGTGTTGATTTGTAATTCCCAGTGTTAAAGGAGGGGTCAGATAGGAGGTGATAGAATCATGGGGGTGAACTTCCCCCTTGCTCTTCTTGTGACATAATTCTCATGACATATGGTTGTTGTAAAGTGTGTGGCACCTTCCTCTTTGCTCTCTCTCTCCTGTTGCCATGTGAAGGTGTGCCTTCTGCCTTAATTATAAGTTTCCTGAGACCTGCCCTGCCATGCCTCCTGTACAGCCTGTGGAACTGTAAGTCAATTAAACCTCTTTTCTTTATAAACTACCCAGTCTAAGGTAATTCTATATAGCAATGTGAGAATAAAGTAATATAGAAAATTGGTATTAGAGAAGTAGTGCATTCCTATAAAGATGCCTGAAAATGTGAAAGTGACTTTGGAACTGGGTAATGGTCAGAAGTTGGAATAATGTGGAGGGATCAGAAGAAGACAGAGATGAGGGAAAGTTTGGAAATTTCTATAGACTTGTTGAATACTTTTGACCAAAATGCTAATAGTGATATGGACAATGAAGTCCAGGCTGAAGTTATCTCAGATATTAGGAACTTATTGGGAACTGGAGTAAAGGTCACTCTTGTTATGCTTTAGCAAAGAGTCTGGCAGCATTGTGCACATGATCTAGAGATCTGTGGAACTGTGAACTTGAGATAAATGATTTAAGGTCTCTAGTGGAAGAAATTCCTAAGCAGCAAAGCATTCAAGAGGTAACCTGGCTGCTTCTAAAAGCCTACACGCATTTGCATAAACAAAGAAATAACGTGAAACTAGAACTTATATTTAAAAGGCAAGCAGAGCATAAATATTTGGAAAATTTGCAGCCCAACCATGCAGTAGAAAGCAAAAACCCATTTTCTGGGGAGAAACTCAAGTCTGCAGAAAGTTGCATAAGTAAAAAGGAGCTGAATGTTAACAGCCAAGATAGTGGGGAAAATGCTTCCAGGCCATTTCAGAGACCTTTGTAGCAGCCCCTCCCATCACAGACTTGGAGGCCTAGGAAGGAAAAATTGTATTTTTTCCTGGTTTTGTGGGCCAGTCCCAAGGCCCCACTGCCCTGTGTAGCCTCAAAACATGGTGCCCTGCATTCCAGCCACTTCAGCTCCAACCATGGCTAAAAGGGCCAATATATAGCTTGAGTCATTGCCTCAGAGGTTGCAAGTCCCAAGCCTTGGGGTGGCTTCCATGTGGTATTGGGCCTGTGGGTGCACAGAAGACAAGAGTGGAGGTTTGCAAGCCTCTGCCTATATTTCAGAGGATATATGGAAAGGCTTGGATGTCCAGGCAGAAGTCTGCAGCAGGTACTAAACCATCATAGGGAACCTCTACTAGGGCAATGTGGAGGGGAAACGTGGGGTTGGAGCCCCCACACAAAGTCCCCACTGGGGCACTGCCTAGTGGAGCTGTGAGAAGAGGGTCACCATCCTCCAGACCCCAGAATGATAGATCCACCAACAGCTTGCACTGTGTGCTTGGAAAAGCTGCAGGCACTCCATGCCAGCCTGTGAAAGCAGCTGCAGGGGCTTTACTCTGCAGAGCCACAGGAGCAGACCTTCCAAAGGCCTTAGGAGTCCACCCTTGCATCATTGTGGCCTGGATGTGAGACTTGTAGTCAAAGGAGATGATTTTGGAGCTTTAAGGCTTAATGACTGCCCTAATGGATTTTAGACTCTCATGGGCTTGAAGCTCCTTTGTTTTGGCCAATTTCTCCTTTTCAGAATGTGCGTATTTACCCAATGTCTGTACCCCCAATGTATCTTGAAAGTAACTAACTTGTTTTTTTATTTTGCAGGTTCATAAGCAGAAGGGACTTACCTTGTCTCAGATGAGACTTTGGACTTGGACTTTTGAGTTAATGCTGGAATGAGTTAAGACTTTGGGGGACTATTGGGAAGGCACAATTGTGTTTTGAAATGTGAGAAGGACATGAGACTTGGGAGGGACCATGGGTGAAATGAGATGGTTTGTATCTGTGTCCCCAACCAAATCTCATGCTGAATTGTAATCCCCAGTGTTGGAGGAGGTGCCTGGTAGGAGGTGATTGCATCATGGAGGTGAACTTCTCCCTTGCTGTTCTCATGACAAAGTTCTCGCAAGATCTGGTTGTTGTAAAGTGTGTGGCACCTTCCCCTTCACTCTCTTTCCCTTGTTACAATGTTAAGATGTGCTTGCTTCCCCTTCACCTTCCACCAGGATTATAAGCTTCCTGAGGCCTCCTCAGTAATGTCTCTTGTAACAGTCTACAGAACTGTGTGTCAAGTAAACCCCTTTTCTTTATAAACTACCCAGTCTCAGGTACTTCCACATAGCAATGTGAGAATGAACTGATATAGCCAGTCTTTTCCTAGAAGAATCCTGGTGCCTGGTATCCTCTAGGGCCTTGTGGCATTGCTTCCTTTTACCACATTGCACTGCACAGAGCTCTAGGCCAGGCTGATCCCTTGAATAAGGGTGATTTCCTCATGATTCAGATGTTGGTGCCTATCTTTTTATTTCATATATCATCCAAAGACCCACCAAAGATACGCCATGCTAGGGGGTATTCTCCAACTTCAGATTCCAACTTTGAAGGACAGAATAGAAAACTTCATTCCATCCTCTTGCTGCAGTGGCAATAATAAAGTACCACCTAAGTCTTCAGCAGGTCATTCTGTTAAGCAGTTAAGTCTTCAGTGGTACACCCCATTTATAAAACAAAAATGCAAAAACTTAATTATATGCACAAATGAAAGTTTCTCTTTTTATAGGAGTCACTTGTTATATTACAATTATGCTGCCATTGTTCAAGCATTTTTTGAATTCTTCTTCAGATTTTTTAGAGCCTACAGTTCCATCTTTTTGTTACTTTTAAAGAGAGCAAATATTTATACTTGAAAATGGATTTTATTTTGGAAAGAGCCCAATATTATTTGGTTTAGTCTTTTGAACAAAATCAGCATGAAAAACTGTTTTTGGTAGAAAAGGAGGTGAAACTATAAAGTAATGACACATTTTTTGAGTCTTACTGAGGCCAAAAGGGGATTTCCAAATACAGTGCCAGCAATAGAGTATGAGGGTAATAAGTATATAGCTCCCTAATGTGACAACACTAAGAATGAGAAATTTGAATACAAATATTCTGGTGTATTTGTGGCCAACCTAGTCTAATTACATCTATGAAGGCACAGCTTGCACATTTTGTCCAAAATTCTTGTTAAGACTATCTAGCTGTAGACTGATGCATCTCAAATTTATTGTGAACCCGAATCCCCTGAGTTGTCATTAAAATCAGATTTGCTTCAAGATTTGAATATCCTGGGTCCTGAGAATCCGCATTTCTTACCACTCCCAGGTGAATTTGCAGATGGATATTGCTACCCATGCTTAGTTACACTTGGGTTGGTTTGTTCCTTAGTAAAATATTTGTTTGTGCTCATGTACATATGAACTTTGCCTTGCTACAGAGAATTTTTTGTGTACTTTATCGATAAAGAAGCAGCAACGACCTGTGCCATTTTCCTTACATTGGATGTTTTCTTTGTTCAGAATGTAACAGAAATTTCCATAGAAGTATGAAAAAGTAGTTTAAATCTTCAACTTAACTAATTATTACATAGCAGATATTATCACATGAGAAAAAGCACAGTACACTTTGATATATTTAAAGCTGCTATTTCTGATTTGACAGTTTTTGAAACTGATGTGACAAAAGTGCTCTTGCTAGCTGGCTAAAAACAAAATCTTTATTTCACAGCTAAAATGTAAATAGCTAAGATGTAATCGGAGGACTAAATTTCACAGCCACAAAAACACAGCTGTGAAACATAACTTTAGAGTTTAATAAAGGCAAATAGTTTTGCACACTAATAATGGATATTAGAAATAAAGATGAGAATGATTTTGTTAGAATTTTTTAGTGTTTACATACCTTCACTAATGTTGCCTGTTTAATTGAGAATATTCTCAAGTTACCTGCCATAAATGTGTTTATTGGATGCTTACTAGGTGTATCCTTCCAGGAATTAGTGATACAAAAATGAATGTGATACTATATCTTTAAAAAGTTTTTAAAATTACATAATATATTCTGATTTTTGAGTTAATTCTTTTTATATTTATAGAACTAGTGCATGCGAATTTGAAAAAAATACTAGAAAATACAGAAAAAGGTTAAAAAGTCAAATACACATTATTAAAAAATCACATCACTGTTAACAATTTTATGTTATATTTTAAGTTTTCATTGACCTAATTCTAAGTATTATTACTTCTGGCATTTTGGTGCACTTTTAAAAACACTGTGGCCACAACTCTTGCTGGACAGTGTCAAGATATATTCAAGTAAAATTTTTATACCGGTTCTGGCCTCAGCTGAAGTTTTGAAACCCACAATAACTTTGTGTATGGTGTGTGTGTAGGTGCATATATACATCTTTAGGGTGAGGAATCGGATTTTCTATGGGATCATCCCTTTCCTAATATTTGAAGGTTATTTTAGGTTGCAGTAAGGAACTGTAGAAGTAGCTGGGGATTCCATTTAATTTTAGATATGCATAGACCAGAGACCCTTTATGATATAACTGAGTAATATCACCAGAATTACTAACATACATATGTGTTCTGCTTCCTCAGTTTTGTGATAAAGTTTCTGAATTTTGATAATGTTGAATTGGGTGTCAGTGTATCTGGTTCTTTACTAAAATCTGTTGCACATTTTTCTCATCTGTAAAATAAGGTACATAAACTGCATGTTTTCAGAGTTTTCTTGAAGTTTTGGAATTCTGCTTATTAAAATTCTTGTTTTGCAAGTAAATGGATCTATACTGCTAGGTACCTTCCTATATCTTTGATAATAACCTTTAAATCAATGCCAACCTAAGGCGTCTTTTATAATCTCAAATCTACAGTAATAATTTAGGACAGGGTCTGGTAAACTACTGCCTGCAGGCCAAATATAACCCATTTCCTGTTTTTGTAAATAAAGTGTTATTGAAACACTGCCACATCTATTCACTTAGGTATTGTTTATGACATATTTCGAGGTACAGTGGCAGGGTTGGGTATTGTGACAACCCAATGGCAGGGTTGGGTATTGTGACATAGTCTCTTGTGACAGAGATTATATTTACTATCTGAACCATCACAGGAAAAACTTATTAACCCTTTATCTAGATTAATAACTTTCTGGATTGATAAACATGTTTTCCTTCAGATACTTATAGTGACCATGAATAAGTATGATATCATAGTTATCATGATAACAGGAAGTATGGATATGGAAAATATGCTTGGGTCATTTGAAGCAGCTCTTTTTTTTTAAATTTAGGGTTATTCCTAAATAGACTTTATTTGGACTTGATTTCTGGAGGCCAGCTGAATCTGCATCAGGTAAACGTCATAACTGATGTCATGAGAGAAACTAGGGTGTTGGGGGGATACTCTTTGAGCCTGGCTAGATTCATCTTGACTGGCTCAGGTAGGAGTATTTTCAGTTAAAGTAGCTACCTTTTGTAATAACGACCAGGCCAAGAAAGCCACGGATTTTAAATATCGTAAGATTAGAGGTATTATTTCACAAAGAATAAGTATCAAAGTCATGTTTATAGTTGATATACACAGTCCTCATGAAGATTAGGCAGTGCCTTGCTCAGGAGACCAGTCCCTGGGGTCTTTGAAATAAAATGAACCCTCTCTGTGATAAGAGGTGTAAATCATCAAGTATTTAGGAGGGAAGTGAGTTGCAGCATTACTGGTGAAGATGTTCTAGTTGACCCATAATTACCTACCCTTTCCAAGACCACTGACTCAGAGGAAGGCTAGTAGAGACAGACCTCTCTGAATTCTCAATGAAGTCTGAGATGTCAGAATTTGCAAAATGAATTAGACCAGGCTGGGGACTCATGTTTTCTCAGGGGAAGAGAGGCATGTGTTATGTGGAGAGGGCCTAAAGAGAAGACAAATAAAAGAAACCCAAAGATAATTGAGTGAGAGTAAGGGAGGGAGAGGGCATTTCCTGACACCCTCTGTATTAACCCATTCTTGCATTGCCATAAATAAGTACCTGAGACTAGGTAATTTATAAAGAAAAGAGGTTTAATTGGCTTATGGTCCTGCAGACTGTACAGGAAGCACAGCAGCTTCTGCTCAGCTTCTAAGGAGGTCTCAGGAAACTTAAAATTATGGCAGAAGGCAAAGGGGGAGCCAGCACTTCACCTGGCCAGGAGTAGGTGGAAGATAGAGAGGTAGGGAGGCACCACACACTTTTAAACCACGAGATCTCATAAGAACTCTATCACAAGAACAGCACCAAAGAAATGGTGCTAAACTATTTATGAAAGATCCACTCCCATGATCCGACCACCTCCTATCAGGCCACACCTCCAGCACTGGGGATTACAATTCAGTATGAGATTGGGGCAAGAACACAGATCCAAACCATATCAGCCTCCCTAGGCCTAAATAGGGAAATCTTGCGCTTCTAGGTACTACCAAAGGTTGGTAAGTAGACTTTAATGACCTCTAAGTTTTAGACACTGCATTATTCCTTGAACCTTTGGTAAAAGTATGCTAAAGTATCCATCAGAGACCAGTTCGTGTCATTCTGATGAAAGGGTTCTGGAATGATTGTCAGTGTTAGAGGAACATTTTTATTCTGTTGATGGGAGTGTAAATTAGTTCAACCATTGTGGAAGACAGTGTGGCAATTCCTCAAGGATCTAGAACCAGAAATACCATTTGACCCAGCAATCCCATTACTGGGTATATACCCAAATAATTATAAATCATTCCACTCTAAAGACACATAAACACGTATGTTTATTGCAGCACTATTCACAATAGTGAAGACTTGAAACCAACCCAAATGCCCATCAATGATAGATTGGATAAAGACAATGTGATACATATACACCATGGAATACTACCAGCTATGATGAGCTTTTTTTCATATGTTTTTTGGACACATAAATGTCTTCTTTTGGGAAGCATCTGTTCATATTCTTTGCCCACTTTTTGATGTTTTTTTTTTTTTTTTTTCCGTAAATTTGTTTAAGTTTCTTGTAGATTCTAGATATTAGCCCTTTGTCAGATGGATAGATTGCAAAAATTTTCTCCTATTCTGTAGATTGCCTGTTCAGTCTGATGAGAGTTTCTTTTGCTGTGCAGAAGCTCTTTAGTTCAATTAGATCCCATTTGTCCATTTTGGCTTTTGTTGCCATTGCTTTTGGTGTTTTAGTCATGGAAGTCTTTGCCCATGTCTATATCCTGAACAGTATTGCCTAGGTTTTCTTCTAAGGTTTTATGGTTTTAGGTCTAATATTTAAGTGTTTAATCCATCTTGAGTTAATTTTTGTATTAGGTGTAAGGAAGGGGTCTAGTTTCAGTTTTCTGCAAATGGCTAGCGAGTTTTCTCGATATTATTTATTAAAAAGGGAATCGTTTCCCCAATGCTTGTTTTTGTCAGGTTTGTCAAAGATCAGATGGTTGTAGATGTGTAGCACTATTTCTGAGGCCTCTGTTCTTCCATTGGTCTATATATCTATTTTAGCACCAATAGCATGCTGTTTTGGTTACTGTAGCCTTATAGTATAGTTTGAAGTCAGGTAGCATGATGCCTCCACCTTTGTTCTTTTTGCTTGAGATTGTCTTGGCTATACAGGCTCTTTTTTGGTTTCATATAAAATGTAAAGTAGTTTTTTTCTAATTCTGTGGAGAATGTCAATGGTCGCTTGATGGGGATAGCATCAAATCTATAAATTACTTTGGGCAGTATGGCCATTTTCATGATATTGATTCTTCCTATTCATGAGCATGGAATGTTCTTCCATTTGTTTGTGTCCTCTTTTATTTTATTGAGCAGTGGTTTGTAGTTCTCCTTGGAGAGGTCCTTCACATCCCTTGTAAGTTGTATTGCTATGTATTTTATTCTCTTTGTAGCAATTGTGAATGGGAGTTCACTCATGATTTGGCTCTCTGTTTGTTATTGGTGTGTAGGAATGCTTGTGATTTTTGCACCTTGATTTTGTATCCTGAGACTTTGCTGAAATTGCTTATCAGCTTGAGGAGATTTTGGGCTGAGATGACGGAGTTCTCTAAATGTACAATAATGTCATCTGCAAACAGAAAATTTGAGTTCCTCTCTCCCTATTTGAATGCCCTTTATTTCTTCCTCTTACCTGATTTTCCTGGCCAGAACTTGAATACTATGATGAAAGGGACTGGTGAGAGAGGGCATCCTTGTCTTGTGCCGGTTTTCAAAAGGTATGTTTCCAGCTTTTGCCCATTCAGCATGATATTGGCTGAGGGTTTGTCATAATTAGCTCTTATTATTTTGAGATACATTCCATCAATACCTAGTTTATTGGGAGTTTTTAGCATGAAGGGACGTTGAATTTTATCAAAGGCCTTTTCTGCATCTATTGAGATAATCATGTGGTTTTTATCTTTGGTTCTGTGTATGTGATGGATTACATTGATTGATTTGCATATGTTGAACCAGTCTTGCATCCCAGGGATGAAGTTTTTTAATGTGCTGCTGGATTTGGTTTGCCAGTATTTTATTGAGGATATTCACATCGATGTTCATCAGGGATATTGGCCTGAAATTTCCTTTTTTTCTTGTATCTCTGTCAGGTTTTGGTATTAGGATGATGCTGGTTTCAAAAAATGAGTTTGGGAGCAGTCTCTATTTTTCTATTGTTTGAAATAGTTTCAGAATGAATGGTAGTAGCTCCCCTTTGTACCTCTGGTAGAATTCGGCTGTAAATCCGTCCAGTCCTGGGCTGTTTTTGGTTGGTAGGCTATTAATTACTGCCTCAATTTCAGAATTTGTCATTGGTCTATTCAGGGTTTGACTTCTTCCTGGCTTAGTCTTGGGAGTGTGTATGTGTCTAGGAATTTATCAATTTCTTCTAGATTTTCTAGTTTATTTGCATGGAGGTGTTTATAGTATTCTCTGATGGTAGTTTGTATTTCGGTGGGATCGGTGGTGATATCACCTTTATCATTTTTTATTTTGTCTATTTGATTCTTCTCTCTTTTCTTCTGTTAGTCTGCTTAGCATTCTACCTATTTTGTTAATCTTTTCAGAAAACCACCTCCTGGACTCATTGATTTTTTGAAGGGTTTTTTTGTGTCTTTATATCCTTCAGTTCTGCGCTCATCTTAGTTATTTCTTGTCTTCTGCTAGCTTTTGAATTTGTTAGCTCTTGCTTCTCTAGTTCTTTTCATTGTGATGTTAGGGTGTCAATATTAGATCTTTCCCGCTTTCTCCTGTGGGCATTTAGTGCTATAAATTTCCCTCTAAACACTGTTTTAGCTGTGTCCGAGATTCTGGTACATTGTGTCTTTGTTCTCATAGGTTTCAAAGAACTTATTTATTTCTGCCTTAATTTCATTATTTACCCAGTAGTCATTCAGGAGCAGGTTGTTCAGCTTCTATGTAGTTGTGCAGTTTTGAGTGGGTTTCTTAGTCTTAAGTTCTAATTTGATTGCACTGTGGTCTGAGAGACTGCTTGTCATGATTTCCCTTTTTTTTTTTTTTTTTTTTTACATTTGCTGAGGAGTGTTTTACTTCCAATTATGGGGTCAATTTTAGAATAAGTGCTATGTGGTGCTGAGAGGAATGTACATTCTGTCGATTTGGGGTGGAGAGTTCTGTAGATCTATTAGGTCTACTTGGTCCAGAGCTGAGTTCAAGTCCTGAATATCCTCGTTAATTTTCTGTCTCGTTGATCTGTCTAATGTTGACAGTGGGGTGTTAAAGTCTCCCACTATTATTATATGGGTGTCTAAGTCTCTTTGTAGGTCTCTAAGAACTTGATTTGTGAATCTGGGTGCTCTTTTATTGGGTGCATATATATTTAGGATAGTTAGCTCTTCTTGTGGCATTGATCCCTTTACCACTATGTAATGGTCTTCTTTGGCTTTTTTGATCTTTGTTGATTTAAAGTCTGTTCTATCAGCGATTAGGATTGCAACCCCTGCCTTCTTTTGCTTTCCATTTGTTTGGTAAATATTCTCCATATCTTTATTTTAAGCCTATGTGTGTCTTTGCACGTGAGATGGGTCTCCTGAATGCAGCACACTGATGGGTCTTGACTCTATCCAATTTGCCAGTCTATGCTTTTAATTGGGGGCATTTAGCCTATTTATATTTAAGGTTAATATTGTTATGTGTGAATTTGATCCTGCCATTAGGATGCTAGCTGGTTATTTTACCCATTAGTGGATGCAGTTTTTTCATAGTTTCGATGATATATGATTTGGTATTTTTTTTTCAGTGACTGGTACTGGTTTTTCCTTCCCGTATCTTGTGCTTCCTTCAGGAGCTCTTGTAAGGCAGGCCTGGTGGTGACAAAAGCTCTCAGCGTTTGGTTGTCTGTAAAGGATTTTATTTCTCCTTCACTTATGAAGCCTAGTTTGGCTGAATATGAAATTCTGGATTGAAAATTATTTTCTTTAAGAATGTTGAATATTGGCCCCCACTGTCTTCTGGCATGTAGAGTTTCTCTAGAGAGATCTGCTGTTAGTCTGATGGGCTTCCCTTTGTGGGTAACCCTACCTTTCGCTCTGGCTGCCCTTAATATTTTTTCCCTCATTTCAAACTTGGTGAATCTGACAATTATGTCTTGGGATTACTCTTCTTGATGTGTATCTTTGTGGTGTTCTCTGTATTTCCTGAATTTGAATGCTGGCCTGTCTTGCTAGGTTGGGGAAGTTGTCCTGGGTAATATCCTGAAAAATGTTTTCCAACTTGGTTCCATTCTCCCTGTCACTTTCAGGTACACCAATCAAATGTAGGTTTAGTCTTTTTACATAGTCCCATATTTCTTGGAGGCTTTGTTTGCTCCTTTTCATTCTTTTTTTCTCTAATCTTATCTTCATGCTTTATTTCATTAAATTGGTCTTCAATCTCTGATATCCTTTCTTCCGCTTGATCAATTCGGCTGTTGATACTTGTGTATGCTTCATGAGGTTCTCATGCTGTGTTTCTCAGCTCCATCAGGTCATTTATATTCTTCTCTAAATTGGTTATTCTAGTTAGCAATTCCTCTAACCTTTTTTCAAGGTTCTTAGCTTCCTTCCATTGGGTTAGAACATGCTCCTTTAGCTTGGAGGAGTTTGCTATTACCCACCTTCTGAAACCTACTTTTGTCAATTTGTCAGACTCATTCTCCATCCAGTTTTGTTCCCTTGCTGATGAAGAGTTGTGATCCTTTGGAGGAAAAGAGGCATTCTGGTTTTTGGAATTTTCAGCCTTTTTTTTTTGCTGGTTTTTCCTCATCTTCCTGGATTTATCTACCTTTGGTCTTTGATGCTGGTGACTTTTGGATGGGGTTTTTGTGTGGACATCCTTTCTGTTGATGTTGATGCTATTCCTTTCTGCTTGTTAGTTTTCCTTCTAACAGTCAGGCCCTTCTTCTGCAGGTCCGATGGAGTTTGCTGGAAGTCCACTCCAGACCCTGTTTGCCTGGGTATCACCAGCGGAGTCTGCAGAATAGTAAAGATTACTGCCTGTTCTTTCCTCTGGAAGCTTCCTCCCAGAGGGACACTCGCCAGATGCCAGCTGGATGTCTGATGTGTGAGGTGTCTGTCTATCCCTGCTGGGAGGTGTCTCCCAGTCAGGAGGTCTGGGGGTCAGGGACCCACTTGAGGTGGTAGTCTGTCCCTTAGTAAAGCTCAAGCATTGTACTGGTAGATCCGCTGCTCTCTTCAGAGTTGGCAGGCAGGAACGTTTAAGTCTGTTGAAGTGGTGTCCACAGCTGCCCCTTCCTCCAGGTGCTCTGTCCCAGGGAGATGGGAGTTTCATCTAGAAGTCCCTGACTGGGGCTGCTGCCTTTCTTTCAGAGATACCCTGCCCTGAGAGGAGGAATTTAGAGAGGCAATCTGGCTACAGTGCCTTTACTGAGCTGTGGTGGGCTCTGCCCAGTTCAAATTTCTCAGTGGCTTTGTTTACACTATGAGGGTAAAAGGCCTATTCAAGCCTCAGTAATAGTGGATGCCCCTCGCCACCAAGCTGAAGCACCCACGTCGACTTCAGACTGCTGTGCTGGCAGTGAGAATTTCAAGCTAGTGGATCTTAGTTTGCTGGGCTCTGTGGAGTGGGATCTGCTGATTGAGACCACTTGGCTCCCTGGCTTCAGTTACCTTTCCAGGGCAGTGAAGGGTTCTGTCTTGCTTTCGTTCCAGGCACCACTGGGGTATGAAAAAAGATTCCTGTGGCTAGCTCAGTGTCTGCCCAAATGGCTACCCAGTTTTGTGCTTGAAAACTGGTGATTTAGTCTCCTGAGGGAATCTCCTGGTCTGTGGGGGTTGTGAAGACTGTGGGAAAAGTGTAGCATCCGGGCCAGAATGCCCCCTTAATCACAGTACAGTCCCTCACGGCTTTCCTTGGCTAGGGGAGGGAGTTCCCTGACTTCTTGCACTTCCCAGGTGAGGTGATGCCCCACCCTGCTTTGGCTTGCCTTCCATGGACTGCACCCATTGTCTAACCATTCCCAATGAGATGAGCCGGGTACCTCAGTTGGAAATGCAGAAATCACCCGCCTTCTGCGTTGATCTTGCTGAGAGCTACAGACTGGAGCTGTTCCTTTTTGGCTATCTTGCCAGCCATCTGTTTTTTTTTAACTGTAGTTTTTATTGTGTGGCTTACATATAGTGAAGAAATTTTCTTAAGTCTCTATTGGAATACTTAGGGTGACAGATAATCTTTCTTTTCAGGTATGAGAGGTAGTCTGGGAAACTGGCCAACATAGTGACATTTCCTGGGCATTTAAGCTTTCCCCCCACCCACAACAATGGGCAGAATGTTTATTATTGGGACTATTCTTGGAAATCTAAGAAATTTGGCAGTGATAATCATGGTGACTCAATTTTTCTGTCTGGTTCTCTTTGAATGTGTTGTATAGACAGAGCTTATTGTTAGCCTTATTTCATTTTTCAACCTTTTATATTTTTGGAGGATAGCAGTCCTTGTTTATTGGCAAAAAGGTGGCATAAAAAGGGTGGCATACTCATGCATATGTGGGAATGATTTGAGGGTATTCTGAGGTGTCTGGACAAAGAGATGTTTCCCAACGTTTCCTTAAACTCTGTACCTTAAGGGATTCATTTCATATGCTAAACACAATTTTTTTTCTGCATTATTCTCTCTTAACAACTTAGTGTGGATAATTTTTATCTAATTTCTTTAGTTATATTTTCAGCAGATTCAACCAGTATAACAGAAATTCAAGGCAGTCAGTCTAATGAAAGAGGAGCAGAAAGGATGCAGAAAAGAAAGAGAGAAGGATATTTGTTACATTATTTTACTGTATAAATACTTCAAATACCTGTATTAGAGGCTTCATGGGTTTTCTCTCTTCAGAAGAACATTAAAAATAGTACTAAAACCAATTTACAAAAGAGGCATGAGTTGGTCATGTGACTTTTCTTTCGTTGCTATAAGGACTTTTTTTACTGAAGTTAAAAGAGAGTTTTTCTTCAATACTACAGATGAGGATCACATTTGGTATGAAATATCTATGGAGTATTCATCAATAACTTGGAGGTGCTTAGTTACATTTTTCAATATTAACATAATGAATAGATTCACAGAATCCCTCTCTTTAATTATCTGACCTCTAAAATCTTTTGTTATTTTTTGTTTCCCCATTTTTTCTGTTTCTGTTTTCTGGTACACATTTGAATGCTTGTTCTTATCTTTAAAAGTTGTAAAGTGGATTCATTCCAATCAGAAAATAAGACCACATTCATTAAGGATTACTTCAAAACATGGTATAAAGATGCTTCATTAAAAAATGTTTTCTTGTATATATATATTTTTTATCCTAGTCTTGTGGCAAATATGCCAGGAAATTTTAGTTTTCTGCAAAGGGGTACATTTGGCTTGGTATCTTATTAATACTGGTTCCAATCAGAAGTCCGTAATTTCCCTGGATCAAAAAGCATAATTTTAAAAAAATGTTGAAATATGTATTTAGTGTAAATGCACAATTTGCTGTAAACTATGGAGTATGTTTCTAGTGAGCCATATGATAACTAGGCTGTATTCTCCCTGTGACCCTGTGAGCCCCTCTGGGGTAAGAACAATGCTCTCTTCATCTTCCTATCTCTGGAGCCTAATACAATGTTTAACATACTTCAGTTGCCTATGACATGACATGTTGAACCAATGACTTAGTGATGATGTAATAAGAGTAAATAGGCATGCTTAGATAGGTAAATATGTAATGGGTGAAAGCAAATACTCCATTACAACTTTGTGATTCCATATGATATGGTTTGAATTTGTGTTCCTGCCCAAATCTCATATTGAATTGTAATCCCCAGTGTTGGAGGAGGGACCTGGTGGGAGGTGACGGGATCATGGGAGTGTGTTTTCCCTTTGTTGTTCTCATGACAGTGGTGAGTTCTCAGGAGATATGGTTGTTTAAAAGTATGTGGCACCTCCCCCTTCTCTATCGTCCTCCTGCTCTGGCCATGTAAGATATGTCTGCTTTTCCTTCTGCCATGATTGAAAGTTTCCTGAGGCCTCTCCAGCCATGCTTCCTGTACTGCCTGCAAAACTATGAGCCAATTAAACCCCCTTTTAAAAATAAAATTACCCAGTTTCAGGTATTTCTTTATAGTAATGCCAGAATGGACTAATATGCCACATTGCATATGTTGCATGAGAAAATAATAGAGATTTGAATATACTTGCTTAGAGAAGTTTACTATTAGACATTTTAGTCTTCAGTGACTCATTTATGGAGAACAATCTAAATGCTAGAGTGATATTTGGGGAAGATAGTTATCTGAAACAATGTAAATGTCTGACTCCAATAGTTTATCATATACTATCTGGTATCATTAGTTTTCATATGTATATATGTGTCATACCTCCAACTAGGATTGTAAATTTGTTGAGGGTGGGCTCTTGGTAGCTTTTGTTGTAAATTTGTTGAGAGTGGGATCTTAGTAGCTTTCATTCCCACATATGATAGAGGTTCAAAAACATTTATCCAATGTTAGTATTAGACTTCTGATTGGAACTCACTGAACGGTTTTGTATAAGACCTTCTGCATGTTTCCTCAAATGTAAAATTGGGTGAATAAAGCCTTTTCCAGGCTCTTCATACAAAATTTATATTTTGCTTTGAGTCTCATAAAATGATTTTGTAATGATAAAAATTGAAATAAGAATGAATGTGTTTCACCAGTTAGAATGGCAATCATTAAAAAGTCAGGAAACAACAGGTGCTGGAGAGGATGTGGAGAAATAGGAACATTTTCATACTGTTGGTGGGATTATAAACTAGTTCAACCATTGTGGAAAACAGTATGGCGATTCCTCAAGGATCTAGAACTAGAAATACCATATGACCCAGCCATCCCATTACTGGGTATATACCCAAAGGATTATAAATCATGCTGCTATAAAGACACATGCACATGTATGTTTATTGCGGCACTATTCACAATAGCAAAGACTTGGAATCAACCCAAATGTCCATCAGTGACAGACTGGATTAAGAAAAAGTGGCACATATACACCATGGAATAGTATGCAGCCATAAAAAAGGATGAGTTCGTGTCCTTTGTAGGGACATGGATGCGGCTGGAAACCATCATTCTCAGCAAACCATCGCAAGAACAGAAAACCAAACACCGTATGTTCTCACTCATGGGTGGGAATTGAACAATGAGATCACTTGGACACGGGAAGGGGAACATCATACACCAGGGCCTATTGTGGGGAGGGGGGAGGGGGGAGGAATGGCATTGGGAGTTATACCTGAAATAAATGACGAGTTGATGGGTGCTGACTAGTTGATGGGTGCAGCACACCAACATGGCACATGTATACATATGTAACGAAACTGCACTTTGTGCACATGTACCCTAAAACTTAAAGTATTAAAAAAAAAAAAAAAGAATGAGTGTGTTGGCAGTTTTACAACTAAGTGCTTTAGCTTGTGCATTTGAAAGATTACAGAAGCTTCTGGTTTTTGGCTGACATTTGAATCCTGGTTGTGCTACCTCTTGTAACTTGGCAAGTAAGTGTAAGTTTTCAGAACCCTTGTTTGCTCTCTTACAAATGGTATTTGTAATTTTTTTTCCTTATAGTATTGTTGTGAGGCTAAATTTATAACATGTTTACTCTTAGGGGTGTGCCAAACATGCTAGATTCTCAGCAAACATGAGCTTCTTCCTCCATCTTGGTTTTCTGTTTAGTTCTCATGGCAATCTGACCAATTTTACAGCTTCAGATAAAATAGGTCTTTCTTTAATCAACATTTTCCCATGAACTCCAGACCTGGAGTTCAAGTCATCTAGAAGGTGAGTGTTTCCAGTCACCTTCCAGAGAGCCACATGTTTGTATTCTTACTTGCCTCTAAAACTTGACATGGCCCAACCAACTTCAATGTCTCAGCCCATCTTCACCTTTCAGAATTCTCTATTTGTTGCTGCAATTATCATTCTGTAGCAACCAGTTCAAAGACTATAGTCTGAGTTTTACTCACTTTCTTTTCCTTGTGCATTTATTTTGTTAAAGTTGGGAGAACTGATTCAGTATATCAAAGTAGAAGACCAACTGTTTCCCTTACCTCCAAACAATGTCTACAGGATGGCAATTGCTTGGTGAGGTCAACATATTCCAAGTCTGGCCGTAGATCTTCCCACAGCCTCCAGGTATAGGACTCTTTCCTTAGACTGTGTTGGGTAACCACTGACTCATCTTTGGTTCCTGGCCATGAACTCCAATTTGAACAATTTTGCAATTCAGTTAGACACAATAAAATTTATTAAATTATGACTTTTTTCATAATGATTATATTCCATGTCTGCCACCTAGGTTTACATTCTGGGTTAGACTTGGTTGTTCTCAGGTTTCCTTCCCTTCACATTTACATACATTTATTTTACTTGCCAAGATTATAAACAAAACTCATTGATTACAGATTGAAGATTTCTAGTTTCACTGTGAAGGAAACTTATACACAATGTTGCCAACCAGTCCATGGGGTACTATTTATTTTATCTCATATCTTGCACACATCCCCACCTGTAATGCCAGCACCTTGGGAGACTGAGGTGAGAGGATTGGCTGAGGCGAAGAGTTTGAGACCATCCTGGGAAACATAGCCTTATTCTCATCTCTACAAATAATAAAAACATTAGCTGGGCATGGTGGCACAAGCCAGTAGCCTCAACTACATAGGAGGTTGAGGCAGGAGTGTTTCTTGGGCCCAGGAATTTGAGGCTGCAATGAGCGATGGTTGTGCCACTGCACTCCAGCCTAGGTGACAGAGCCAGACCCTGTCTCTAAAAACAAAAACAATAAAACAAAACAAACAAACATCCCATTACTTCTAAATTCATTGGCACCATTCTGGAAATTGCTACCTTTCACCAGCATCATTGTGGTAGCCTCTGGTGTCAGGCTACTTTTGGTTGAAACTAACACACAAAAAAACTAAAAGTAGCTTTAATCATCAGGATTTAATTTTCCTTTCACATAAAGAAGATTTTAAGCAGGAGTTTCCATGGTTGCTTCAATAGTTCTGCAGTGTCAGGGCTCTGGAGTGTTTTTCCGTGACTCCCCTAACCTTCCCTTTATGGTCACAATATAGTTGCTGCAGCTCCATGCATCAGGTTCTCACACAAGAGCATTTAGCTGCAGGAAGGGAGAGGGAGGATTCCCCTTCGTGAGTCTTTCTTACCAAGGGAGAAAAGCTTTCCCAGATAACTCTCAGAAGATTTCCCTTTATATCTCATTAGCCAGTATTTATTCGCTTTCCTATGCCGTAGTGTGAATGCAGCCAGGAAGATAAGTATCTGCTATTTTTAGTCTCCATATTTGTTAGTAAGAAATAGGACGATTGGAAAGCTCTCAGGTTTTTAAATCCACCTTGCATTTCTGCCAAATGTGCTTCCTTGAATACATCACCCTTGTCTTAAACTTTCAGTAACTTCTATTGCTAGTAAATACAGTTCATTCCAGCTCCTTTTACTCCCTTAGTTTATCTCCTACTTTACTCTACCATTGGCTATTTGGTGAACCCAGAATAGAACCAGCTCATCGCTTGTTCAAGCCTTTGCTCACATTTTCTCCTCTTGGAATCTCTTCCCCACAATCTTCCACTGAACGCCAACTTAGACATCAATGCTCAGCTCCATGACTGCTTTCTCCATAAGTCTTCCTTGTTCTCATTAGTTGTCATTTCCCCTTTCTTTCAACTTCTGTACTTTCTCCATATCACAGAGGCTGACCACTCATGGATTTAACATTTAAGTTTTGCTTACTCGCAAAACCCCACAAAAGTGCAGTTCAACGGCCTTTGTAACATTTCTAAGGTACAATCCAAACCTTGTCTGCTGCAAAGCTGGCATGCACGGGTGGATTTTCTCACTGGGAGGTAAGTCCTGTACTGCATAAGATTTAGACCTCAGTGAGGCTTCGATGATTTTTCCTTGTTGTAATACAGGCAGTAAGTTTTGTGAACTCATTACAAGCTGTTCTCCATTGTGGAAAATGGCTGTTAATTGAGAGATAAAACTTTAGATGATAGTTGAAAAGGTGGTTAACTTTTGGTTTGAGGAGAGGTACTGGAAAGGGTAATTCTCCAGAAACTGTGACTTATGGTAGCCAGGAGCCTGGAAAAATACATGCACATTCTTGAGACTGTGGTATAGAGGTTTCTTACCTTGTATTGTAAGACTCCTTGAAGACAGTAAGATTTCAAAAGGTTGGGCGAAATCAGACAGTGTGCTGTGATGGCTCTGGAAACAGAGAATTGAGGCTAAATTATAGCTCTGCCTGTTCTCCAAGACTAGCTGACCTTTTGGAAGATTCTTGATAATGTGAAACTTCAGTTTCTCCTTCCATAAAATGATGGGAAAAATACCCACCTCACAGCTATTAAGTGGGATAAAACCTGGAAAATGTCTTGTAAATTGTAAAACTATAGATAATTAAGTGATAACCATTATGTGTGACCATACATCTATCAGGAGAGCAAATGCTTAGAAAATATTTATTTAATGACTGAATAAATGAATGAATAAAGGAATGAAATGCCACTATAATAGCCTACTTATAGAAAAAAATGCTTTTATTTCTATAATAGTATCTCTGAGTTTCTAAGGCATTTTATTTGCTTGCATTACTAAAATATGAAAATCAATAAAATCATTACTGAGAATTAAATATCAGTAGATTATATAAATGTTAATATGAAGCTGAATTTCTTTTTTGAATACATTGACTAGTCATAAACTGCTGGGCCTACACTTTCACTGTTTATGGCATTAGTGGAGGCCCTCACGTGCATCACAGCTTTGTAGTTCCTCTGGGACTATCTATTATCCCACAGATCCATTATCATCTAGAATTCTCTTTAAAAACCTAATAAAATTTCCGTCAGATGCCTGTGCTGTGTATTGTCTTCAAACATAACCTTTTCCATATCTTTTTTGAGTGTTGAGCTTTTAAAAGGGTCTGATATTGTTGGAATATTAGCTCACTTGTGCTTCAGATTTACACCTCTCCAAGGTAGGGAACATGTTGCTACTCTCCTGGCTAGAAAGGGATTCAAGAACCATGGGAATCTGTGAATAGCTTCACACCGCTGCTGGGCCAACCAAACCTAATATGCAACAGTGCCACGAACTGGACTGGGTGTGCATTAAATGGTTTAGTTTTTCCAATGACCAGTTATAGAAAAAGAATGATTTGTCTTCCTCTTTAGAACATGCATTATTTCAGCTAATTTGCAGGTATTTAAATTAATTAACTTTGTTAATTTAAATAATTAACAAAAGAATAGGCTAGGGAGAGCCTGGAACTCCACACTAAGATATTTCTCTTATAATTCCACTACAACTCAAAGTTGGCTTTATCAGTGGACATTATTTTAATTATATTAACTTTTTGGGATTGAAGTTAACTTTTTTTTCCAACACGTGGTCAATGTTATTCTATCAGTGGGGTCATTAACCATTGTCCCTGGTCAGAGCCTTTACATATGTGATTAAGTTAAGGATCTTGTTAAAGTGAAGTTATTCTGGATTATCCAGGTGGGCCCTAAACATAATCACAAGAGTTCTTATACCAGGACTGTAGATATTCAAACGTAGAAGGTGATGTTATTACAGAAGGAGTGAGAGAAAAATGATGGGATGCAGGGCCATGAGGCAAGGAATCAAAGCTAGAAAAGACAAAAGGTGAATTCTCTTGAGAGCCTCCAGAAGGAATCTGCTCTTCCAGAACCTTTAAGCCTTATTTTGTACTCATAACACCCAGACCTGTAGCAGACTCAATTTGTGTTGTTTTAAGCTGCTGCATTTGTGGTAATTTCTTACAGCAGTGGTAAGAAACTAATATAGGTGGTTCTGGCCTGCGTAGATTGGGTGGTTCTGGGTGGTTGGAAGTGAAGTCTCTTCTCTCTTCACAATCCAGTGCATTCTAGGACGGCCATAAGCAGACGCTCCTATTTCATTCTCCTCACTGTCTCTTCCCGGGCAATAGGCCCTCTCCTTCCCGCTAACATTTTTAGAATCTGGCCCCAGATGTCAGCAGCCCATCTGGTGAACCCTATCCTTCACTCTTCCATCTAGTCTCCTTCTCTTTATTCTTAAAGTCTTTTCTTCATTTTATTTTTTCTCAATAGACGTTGATGGTCCATAAACCTTAGAACCAGAATCAACTTCATGAGCTATCTCCCTTTCTCAAATTCATGGAATATTTATTTTTCAAATATCCCCTGGTGAAGAATGAAAACATGTATGTTTCATCCTTCTAATGCAAGAAGAGGGGGGAAGGTAAACAAAGCAATTTATTTCTGTATGAAAAGAACATTTGTGTTTTGCCACACAATTGTGTCCTGGAATTTCTAAGTATCCTCTCTTTCTTGTTTTTTTTTTTTTTTTTTTTTTAATGGCAGAACTGGAATTACTGCTTAGGTTGCATACCCACACCCTTCCTGGTGCATTTTTGATAGTAAAAGAGAAAATATTCCATACTGTGGACATATGTCTGACAAATAATTCTCTATAATTTCTTGCTTTGGTAAAACTTAACCATAGCCCAGGTTTTATACTACAAAAATGCCTATAACAAGTGATTGCAAGTCAAAAGTAAGTATTATGTAAGAGTTGGAAAAAATCTTATCTATCCAAAGCCATAATTTCCAAATAAAACTCTTTTCTGTGTTGGCAGCACATATGTATAATTTAGGCCTATTCTGAATAAAAGTGGCTGAGTTATCAAAACTCCATTAACCTAATTTGTTTAAATGGAAGTAGTACCTTATGCCTGGCTTAAATAGAATTTAAATGAAAAGGGAGAAGAAATATCATTCTATATAATTAAGGTGGCAGACCCCACTCATTTATAGAAAGAGAAGATGTAAAGTCAACAAAAGAAACCCTGTGGTATAGTGTTTGGCTTTGAAAATGCTAAATAAAAGGAAAGTAGTCTAATGGCAGCAAGAACAGATATGTGATGTTTATTCAGAATCTTCAAATGCAAAATTTTCTTTTTTTTTCCTCATTGATGCACATCTCACAAAAATGCATAAATGACTCTCATTTTGTCTTCTAGACTGTGGCCTATCATGTTAACTCCTGAGAGCCTTTAGTGTAATGTAAAGAAAACTCTATCAATAACATACATCCATCCAAATTCTGTCAATTTGAAACCTTATTACTAGAAGTTATAGGCTCTGGAATTATCCTCGTCAAATCTAAGGAGACAGCCAACCTTCCCAGCAGTCTCTTTTGCATCTCTGAACTTCTTTATCATTGCATTTCTAGGGCTAGGAGTAATGGTGTGACAATTGCGTGGTGCTCCCTCCTCTCTTTAATTCTGTTTCTAAGGGTCGTGATGACCTACAGAGTGATAAAATATGCTAGTTGTTCAGTTGAGCCAGGTGTCTTTTGAGAAGCTAAGAAAAGGGCTAACAATGTCACAAAGTTATTAGTGTACTGTATATTACAAGCCACAAGCGACAGCTCTCAGTGAGACTATCCTGTTTGGGAGTCCACCACTTCCTGCTGGAATCACCTCATAGCAGGTGGGAACCGACATTTCATCAAACATCTACGTTTGGTAGATGAGCAAGAGTCCACAGGCCTATAAATTAGAATAGGTATAATAGAGTTGATTAACAATGGAAAAAGGAGGATACATATTTTGTGTGCTTTTTTGATCCAGGAAATAAGATCTTTTATTCTGTACCATCATGGCCAGAGTATCTTAAAAAATTAAAATGTAAACTGTTGAAAATTTTTACAGGTGATGGCAGGTATAACTGGAGCCCTCATAGGCCACTGAATCCTGCTCACCACTTCTTCCAGTCTGTAAAAAGCCAATAAAGACAAAAACAAAAACAAAGCAAATCCAAAATAAACAGCAGATTATTCATCCAATATTGGAATTGGTTGATCCTATCAGCTCTCAAAATCTCCAGTCACTAAATTCTGTCTTCTGACGACTGCCAAGTTGTTGAATATTGATTAGATGAGTCCTACTTACCCTTCTCACCTCGAGCTTCTAGATTCTATGTCTAGTGAACCCCCATCCCAATTTCTGGCTAACTTCTCTATTCTCTGGAGTCTACCTAGGAGCAAACTGTTCCCGTCTGCTATCTCTTCCACCTCCAGCTCAGGCCAGATCTTTCTGCCAGAGTGATCTCTTTCCCCTTTGTTATCCCTGGAGTCTGTGACTTAGGCTTAATGAAGCTAACAGACTGGAGTGGGGAATAGGGGTTGGGGAAAGACAGGGTGGGCTCCAGGTGTTACTACTGCTAGTCCTAAACCATCAGTGAGCACTAGGGTATCCTAATATTGGAATATTCTTATCTAAATTCTCATAGTTCTTCTTTGTATCTTGAAGACAATTTTGTGATGTTTAAACCACAGTTGTAAAATAGGTACACTCAAGAGGAGAACACATTTCAAGTACTTTCTAAAAGTGTTTTTCTCCTCTAGTTATTTGAATTTTCTATTAATCAAAATAGTTTAGGCTGTAGAAACAAACGCTCCCCAAATTTTAGTGGCTCAAAGAAAAAAACGTTTATTTTTCACTCAGACAAATGTGTATATTGGGTTGGCAAGGGGGTTCTAGTCTTCAACATCACTCAGGGACCCTGATGACCAAAGCTCCATATGACACATGCCTCTAGAATTGGCTTAGGTCAAGAGATGTGGTGAGCTGTGCATAGCATGCAAAACTTCCACTGGAAGTGACACATGTCACTTAATTATGTTCAATTGGCTAATGCAAGCCCATGTCTATATGTGCTTTGTAAACCAGAATATTTGTGAATAACCCTAATGAGTCCTAGAGGCAGCCTTTGCCATTTTGTGCTACCAGATCCTATGGTTATTCTGTTATTTTCCCCCTATTTTTATAGAACTTTCCTATATTTTCCATTTATTTTTCACAAATGCTCTTTCTACCTCCCTTCTATAAGTGAGCCTGGCTTTCTTATTAATGATGTTACCTCCCATGAAATTCTTGCCTGGACAGTTTTCTCTTCCCTTCTTTGATCAATAATAGAGGATAAAGAAAGAGGATTAATCTCCTTCCTTTTCCATTGCCCATTCCTGAATATTGTCCTGGCTGTTGAAATTCAGCAATCTCTTCTCTTTCCGACTGTCTCGTGCAACCCTCCTTCTCTCCTAGCAGCTATGGTATTTGGAACTCTATGGTACCTTTCTTCCTTACCCAGTGAATTTAACCTATCACTTTTTTTTTTTTAATCATGTCGGTGACACCACAGGTCCTTACTTCCTTGACACCAATGATCCCCAACTGCTCTCCATCCTTGAATCTCATAATCTATCTCCACAATCTCCAATTCTGAGTATCTTGCCTCTCCGCGATCTCTTTAATGTCAGCTATTCTAAATTTCTTACTCATACTCATCCTGGTCTTTCTTCTCATCACAACCCTGACTCTGCTCTTTTTTCTCTTTTCTGTTAACTTCCTTCCAACTTCATTTCTTCCGTCTAGCTGTTTTCATGGTCAGCCTACTCAGCAGTGCCTTCACGTATTGCCTAAAATTTCCCATGGACCTTGAACTTCTAAATATTTCCTTGTTAGGCTGAAGAGTGCTGCTAGAGAAAGCTGCACTGATTGAGTCTGCCACAAATTTATGCTTGTTCACTTTAACTGAGCTGTCCTTTCTGCTCAGCACTTCTTTTATTCATCTCTTGCTGACTCACTGCTCATCCTACACAGCGCTTTTTCCAATTATTTTTAACTCTTTTTAGGATTCAAGCTCTGCTCCAGATATGGCCCCAAAATACCTTTCCAGTTTTATCTCTCACTTCTCCCCAAAAGCTCTTTGCTTTTTGCTTTCCAAACTTCACGTTTGCTCACTGTTTTACACATTCCGATGAAAATGCTGCCTACTTTGCACAGGCATTTCTCCTCTGAAAGAGACCTCTATTTGTTGTAAACATCCATGCAATTTTTATTACCTTTTATGAGACTCAGCAAATATCTCCTTATTCTAGGTACCTGCACACATGTACATCTCCACAGTTTTATTTGTGCCCTTTAAAAGTAGAAACCACGAAGGTTTGTATACATAGTGTTTATTGGTGGTGCTTTGCCCTTAGGTGATCAGTTGGTGTTTGGTGAATACGTTGGAGAAATAAACATTAGTTAGTTGTCTGGAGAATTTTTTTTTTTTTTTTTTTACTTTTCCATACAGAAGCAAAGTTAATACTAAATGTAAGGATTTTTAAGTCCTTAAAAATCTATGTTTACTATTTAAATTTTAATGCAACAGTGGCAGTTTGGGTTACCAATACTAATAGATTTAACATATTTGGGGAATAGTTAAAAGAGTTATGTGAAAGAGACCTATTTCTTATAACATTCTTGAATTCTCAGGCTCCTGTCTGTGCTGGTTAATTAAGACCTATACTCTTTCCTTTTTGTTTTTGAGACAGAGTCTTGCTCTGTCACCCAGGCTGGAGTGCAGTGGCACGATCTCGGCTCACTGCACTGGGTTCATGCCGTTCTCCTGCCTCAGCCTCCTGAATAGCTGGACTACAGGCACCTGCCACCACGCCAGGCTAATTTTTTGTGTTTTTAGTAGAGACAGGGTTTCACTGTGTTAGCCAGGGTGGTCTCGATCTCCTGACCTCGCGATCTGCCTGCCTCAGCCTCCCAAAGTGCTGGAATTACAGGTGTGAGCCACCACGCCTGACTGACTTCATTTTTCTTTATATTTATTAACATATTTAATATCTGAATCAATAAAGACAATCACATGTTATGTTAGAGCAAACTGAATTAAATCTCGATATCCCGAATATACTTTGTTCAAAGTAGACCTTTCTGGAATTTGTGTGTAATCCCCTATCTCATCCAGAGTGTAGAATCACTGGAGAAATAAGACCAAAGATAGTCAGATGGAGAGCCCAAGTGTTCACTAAGGCTAGTATTGGAAAATGTGGGCAATAGTGAAATTCCTATTATCATACTGCAAAATTAGACCTACTCATCCAGTCACAGGCAGCACTGGATCAGAGCAGGGCACCTCACACGGGGCCTGCTGCAGTACAACTTCCAGCATAGAAGAGCAAAGCAAGATGATAGCTTCCTGTGGGAGCCAAGAGACACCCATGCCTCTGACCTCTGTATCTGTTACAGGTAAGTTTCTCTACCTGATGAGGAGAGAGATGCTGTGGGGAAAAACAATATGAGTGGTTAGGGAAAAATACCTTCTTAGGGAAACTAAAGGAATGGGGTGAGAGCATTTCTATCTAATACTCCTGAACATGATGATATGATGTGATGCATGCATATATGGGATGATTAAGGGTCATCAGTGATGAGCAATCTAGTCACTTCTCTCTGTGGTGATTCTAATATAAATGAAATGGTATATTTATTAGTAACTTTTATTAAACACTATTAATATGTCAAAATTAGTTTAAAAACCTAGCTTCTTGGCTAAAACTTGGCTAAAACTTGATGTACATTATTACTTTACTAAGTTTAACCACATAACACATGGAAGTGATAATCTGTAATCTAAATAGTTAAATTAATAATTATTTTGGGAACTACAATGTCATCATATAAGCTATACACCTTATTGAAGAGAGATTAATGTTAATAGAGGAAACATAGCCAGGCAACTTTTGGCCCTAGTCAACACCTTCCCTAAAACTTTTAAGGGTGCAGGTACGTTATTTTCAGCCTCAAAAAAAACCCTCTTCTTCTTTACTACATTTTTGATTATCTTACTTTGTTTGTGCTACTGTAACCCAGTGCCATGGACTAGCTGGCTTATAAATAACATAAATTTATTTCTCTCAGTTCTGGAGGCTGAGAAGTTCAAGATCAAAAGGCTAGTACATTTGGTGTCTGGTGAGGTGCCATTTTCTGGTTCATAGAGGCTTCTAGCTGTGTATTCACATGGTGGAAGGAGGAAGGCAGCTCTCTGGGGCCTCTTTTACAAGGCCAATAATTGTATTCATGAAGGCCATGCCTTTTTGTCCTAATCAACTTTCAAAAGATCCACTTCCTAATGCCATCAATATGAGGGTTAGGATTTCAACAAATGAATTTTGGGGGGATGAAATATTCAGACCACAATGTGGGTTTATATATAAATAAAACTATTTCTTTTAGCTCCATTCATTGATCAGTTCAATTTATCAAACAACCAGTAGATTAAAGGAAATAACTGGCATGATGGTTCAGTTAACTGACAAGTTATTTCCTGGATTTACTTTTGCTTAGGTTTAATTTTTATTTTCTTTTCTTTAATAAACATATAAGATAAAATTTAATTTACTACCTCAACCATTTTTAAGTGTACAGGTCAGTAGTGTTGAGTATATTTACATTATTATGCAATAGACCTACAGAACTTTTTTATCTTGCTAAACTGATTCTATGTCCATTAAACAAAAATTTCCCATTTATTTCCCTTCCCTCCCAGAACCCTGGCAACCACCACTCTATTTTTTATTTCTATGAATTTGACCACTTTGGATATCTCACATAAGTAGAATCATATAGTCATCTTGAACTCCTTCTTTTCCTTCACACCTTCATCTTATTAATCACTAATTCTGGTCAATTCCATCTCCTATAGTCTGAATTTACCTTCCAGCCCCTCAGTTAAGGCCCTTATTATTTCTCTCCTGGGTAGTGCAACAGCCCTCTACCTTTCTTCTTGTCCTCTTGCAGTTCCTACTTCATATCACTGTGACTTCTCTAAAATTGGATTTGATTTATTTACTCCATCACATACAATTCCCTATATATTTCCTGTTGCTTCTTTTCTAAGCCTCTTAGCATAGCATATATAGTCTTTCATAGTCTGGCTCTGCCTCCCTCTCTGGCTTCCATCATCCCCCTCTGACTCTCACTCTGTTCATTGCTCCCCAGCCACACTAAATGGTTCCTTTCTGTGTGTTCTGCACACTTGACTTTCCTTATGGAATGCCCCCTGCAGTTTTTTCTCTCCTGGATAATATCTAACTATCTTGAAGTCTCAACTGAAAATTCTCCTCTTTTTGATTCCCATAGAACTCCATGTCTAGCCATCCTCGAGCAGTTTTCACCTTGCTTTCCAACTGTTTGTGTGTCTGTCTCTTGATGGTAAATTCCTTAAAGACAAATTGTTTTATTTTTGATCATTTATTTTTTTCTCTAGTGCCTAGAATAGTACCTGGCATATAGCGGTTACTCAGTGATTATGAGCAAATAATGACATTTTAATCTTTGTGAAATTCTTTCTTTATAAACACCTTATAATTCAACTAGTTCAAGAATATAATGCTTTTTTTGAAAGGAGTTTATACTTTTATATTACCATTCTATCTGTTGTTATTATATAAAAAGATCCACATGTATTTAAGGATGCATACAGGCACCAATAAATATATCTGTATATCTCTTGGAAGTCCCATCTATAACCTAGTTGTCTAACTTATTTAGGGCATTGTTTTCAAATTTATTCTTTCAATTAACAAAATTCTACCCTTTGTGGTTATTACTCCATGGGGTGCAAACACACAATTTGAAACTTCAATTAAAATACATAAACCAAAACAGCAGCAGTTAAAATAACATATTTGAAAAATTCTCAGCTGAAAATGATGCCCAATGGAAAATGGCAATTTAGAAAGATATATACACACAGAAACTATGAAGAAGAAAATGTTGATAATTTATAAATAATCTTTATTTGTGCCATAGAATACAGATGTAGATTTATACTTTGCCCTTTTAAATCATCATCTCTTACTTTGAGGACACTATCTTATTCCTAGTTGTGGAAGTAATCAATATTTATACCACTGTTTAAAAAATCTCTGAGACTGGGTCACTACCTTGTAAGCATTTTTGGTGGCAGGATCATTCCAATTACAACAGGAAGATGCCAAGAGAAGCCTCAAGATTGAGAGTAAAATGGGAGAGAACTGCATTTTTTGGTCACAGCATAGAATTCCACTTACCTTGAAATCCTGACTGGTTTTGTCTTCAATGTTTTGAAATAACCAGAGACGTTTTGATTATTTCACTGTAAATTATATTGTTTTAGGCTTTTGGTTAAAAAGTCGAGGTTGAATAGTCAACACAAATATCTAAACAATGAGATGAGGACATGTAAAGGTTGGTCTACACAGTTACAGGGATTAGTGACAGAAAATTTTTGTCTAAATATTTTATTCTTTAAAAAATGTTATCTGAATAGTGCTGCAATGAGCACACATGTGCATGTGTCTATATAGAATGACTTATATTCTTTTGGGTACATACTCGGTAATGGGATTGCTGGGTTGAATGGTATTTATGTCTTTAGGTCTTTGAGGAATCACTACACTGTCTTCCACGATGGCTGACACATGCATGTGTATGTTTATTGCAGCATGATTCACAATAGCAAAGACTTAGAACCAATCCAAATGCCCATCAATGATAGACTGGATAAAGAAAATGTGGTACACATATACCATGGAATAGTATGCAGCCATAAAAAAGAATGAGATCGTGTTCTTTGCAAAGTCATGGATGGAACTGGAGGACATCATCCTTAGCAAACGAATACAGGAACAGAACACCAAATACCACATGTCCTCACTTGTAAGTGAGAGCTAAATCATGAGAACACGTGGACATACAGAGGAGAACAACACACACTGGGGCCTTTCAGAGAGTGGAGGTTGGGAAGGGGGTGAGAATAAGGAAAAATAACTGATGTGTACTAGACGTAATGCATACTAGATGATGAAATAATCTGTGCAACAAACCCTCATGACACAAGTTCACCTATGTAACGAACCTTCACTTGTACCCTTGAACTTAAAAGTTGAGAAAATGTTTTCAAATACCTTTAGGGAAAAGAGGTTTTGTGAGCTTCTGGGTAGAATTTCAGGACATTTTCCAACTCTCCAATAAAATAGCTATTTATTGAGATTCTGCTATGTACAAGACACCATGGACGATAAAAGGCAGAATAAGTTATAGTACCTGCCTTCAAGGAATTGACACTCTATTGGAGTAAAGAAAATATGTACATGGAGAGAACACAGCCTGCTTAAACAGTGGATAGAATATATTTGTTTACCTTGTACCCTCTTGAAATACCAATAAAATTAGAGAAAATATGTGAAGTAATAAACATAAGCAGAATGGGAGGATATACAATAATAGATTAAGCCCTTTTTAGAAGATAGAAACAGATGTAAAAGTTCCCAGAGGTGGAAAACCTGATTCTAAATACCTACACAGGGCAATGGCAATGAGAAACATGAAATTTTGCTACAAAATCTCAGAAAGTCTCAGAAATTAAAGACACTTGGTATCACCAAAGACAGGAATAAGGCATGGAGTTGAAAACAGGGAGAACTGGTTGGGCATTTCTATAACAAGCACCTAGAGCTCCTTGGTTTTTTCCCTTTGCCAATGGTAACAGGAAGCAGTGGTTTTATTTTGTGAAAAAATTGAGCTAGAGAGGCTGAAATGAGTGGTGGGAAGAAAGACACTATGTATTAAAAATAGGAGGACTAAATGTTAAGCCCTCCTTGAGCTGCTTGGCTATAAGAATACTTGAAATCAAGCCTTTATCCTCCAGGGAGAGTGGAGAATTTTCTCCATAGCTACCGAACTAGTATAGAGTGTTGATCTGTGTCTGTCTAAAGAGACTGACATTTGGGAGTCACCCCGCTAAAGGGCTATGTCTCTAGCCAGCAGTGAAACCCACCAATTGATAAGTTCCACCTTCATATACATTTTCCAAACAGGTTTTTAGTGTTTCACTCTTAAATGAGAATGAGCATCAACTTACTAGATACCTGATGAAAGCCTCCAGCAAGAAAAGCAGAGGAGAGAAAAAGGTAAGGGGTAGGGGAGGAGGGAGAGAGAGAGAGAGAGATAGAGAAAGAGAGAGAGAACCAAAAGAACTTAGAGGAAAATATAGATAAGGTAGAAAACAGAAGTAATGCACTCCTCTACCTCAAAGCCATTGATAAAATCCTTAGAGAGCTGAGTGAATATACATTATATGTGAATTAAGAACCATTAAAAAGATACTCAAAAAACAACAAAAAAACAGCTCTTGGAAATTAAACATCAGATAGCCAAAATAAAAATTAAAAGCAATAGAAAATTCAGAAGTTAAGACTAATTTTCAGAAAGTGGAGGAAAAAGACAAAGAAACGGGCAAAAATCAAGAAAAGATAAGAATATTAAGAGATCAATCTAAGGCCAAGCACAGTGGCTCACTCCTGTAATCCCAGCAATTTGGGAGGCAAAGGTGGGAAGCTTGCTGGAGCCCAAGAGTTAGAGACCAGCCTGGGCAACACGGGCAGACCTCATCTCTACAAAAATAAAGAAATTAACTGGGTGTGAGGGTCTACACCTGTGGTCCCAGATACAAAGGAGACTGAGGCGGGATTATAGCTTGAGCCCTGGAGGTCAAGGCTG
This sequence comes from Theropithecus gelada, assembly GCF_003255815.1. Classification (NCBI taxonomy): domain Eukaryota; kingdom Metazoa; phylum Chordata; class Mammalia; order Primates; family Cercopithecidae; genus Theropithecus; species Theropithecus gelada. The sequence goes on along the minus strand of NC_037673.1, from coordinate 83,609,513 downwards.
CAGTAAGCCATGATCACACCACTGCACTCCAGCTTGGGTGGCAGAGTGAGTACCTGTTGAGAGAGAGAGATTGAGAGAGAGAGAGAGAGAGAGAGCAATCCAGAAAGGCCAATATCTTACTCCTAAAATGTTCAGAAAGAGAATGAAAAAAGAAAAAACTGAACAAACACATAATATAAGAAAATTTCCAGAATTAAAAGACATACATTCCAGCATTGAAAGAGGCCTCTGAGTGCCCAGAATGAGGGCTCGTGAAGGATCCACAGCAAAACACCTTGCAAGGAAATTTCAGGGCAACACAAATATAAAGAAGATTTTTTAAAATGCAGGTGAGGAAAAGTAGCTCACTTACAAAGGATCAAGAATTATAACGTCATCAAACTCCTCAGTGTCAACAATGGAAGCTCAGAATTCTATATACATTCAAAGAATACATTAAGTACACAGGAGAATGAATGCATTTTGTAGGCAGAATCTCAGAAAATGTGCCTCCAATGTTTGCAGAAGCTATTTGAGACTTGCTTTGACAAAATGAAGGCATAACTCAGATCATGACATGGGAAGGATTGAAGGATTCCATGTAGGAGAGAAGAGGAAGGAAGAGTTGGGATGGCAACTGAGTTGCAAAACTACAGGATAAACAGTCTAGAGTGGAGCAGGGAGAGGGAGGGCTCTACAGGGCTGTGGTAAGAGACTACTGCTTATCTTCCTGAAGAGGCATGCTCAATGGACTTCAATAATGTACAGGTTCTTCTTCTTCTTCTTTTTTTCTTTTTTACTTTGATAAAAATGAAGTTAAAATAAATGGTATTAAAAAAAGATGTTATATGCTACTAATAGGTTTGCAAACATAGTGCTTTAGGTACTGAAGAAGCAGAGATTCTTTCGGCTTAGAAGACAGCTTTCGGGGAGAAAGATGAATTTTGAAGGATAAGCATGGCAGAGATGGTCGGTGTTTGGTACACATCCACGTACCCATCTTTATTAGGCTTTCTTGCATTTAGACCAGGTCCATGTGACTGGGATGTGACCAACGGGATGTGGGTGGAAGAGATGTAAGTCATTTGCAGGCCTGGCTTTTAAAATAGGCCTGCAAAATCCTGTGGTCATTTCTTTCTCTACAGCAGCAACCTTAGGGGCCTGATTCCAAATGGTGAGGAGAATGCCTGATTCAGATTTCATTTTGCAGAGTGTGAAATCAAATTTATCACCTTAAACCACTGAGATTTGAGGCTTTATTTGTTAACACAGCACACCTTAGGTATAGGCTATATGGTATGTAAGAGACAGCACAGAATAGTGATTAAAGGCAGGGATTCTGGAATCAAACTGACTGGGTTCAAAACCTGCTGTCACCTCTTATAACTGTGAGATCTTTGGCAAACTAATTTTAATGCCTCTGAGGCTCCCTTTCTTCATCTCTAAAGTCAGGATAGCAATAGTAACTTATCTCTTAGGGGTGCTTTAAAGATTAAATTTTTAAGATCTATGTATATGTTGGTTATTACTATTTTTATCATCTCAAATGTAGGTGTCTTAGTCTGTTTTCTGCTGCTATAACAAAATACCATAGACTGGGTAATTTATAAAGAACAGAAGTTTATTTGGCTCATGAATCTGGAGGTGAAGATGTCCAAGAGCATGGTACTGTCATCTGGCAAGGGTCACTCCAAGGTGGAAGGCAACAGGTGGAAACAAGCACATGGGAGACAGCAAGAAGGGTGAACTCTCTTTTATAATAACACACTCTTGCAATAACTAACTGACTCCCACAATAAAGACATTAATCCTTTCATGAGGACTCTGTCCTTGTGACCCAATTCTTTCTTATTACGCTTCACCTCACAACACAGTTGCATTGGGAATCAAGTTTACAACACATGAATTTAGAGAACACACTCAAACCCTAGCAGTAGGGAGACAAGGAATGGCATCCTAGGGGGGAGCAATAGAATGAAATAGAATGATAACTTCTCTTTGAGTTATAGTGTGCAAAAGGAGGAATGGAATATAAAGATGATTAAGGGTACTGTCTTAGTTCAGGCTGTAATAATGAGGTACTGTAGGCTAGGTGGCTTATAAACAACATGAATTGATTTCTGAAGGTTGGAAGTCTGAGATCCAAGTGCCAGAGTGATTGGGTTCCAATGTGGGCCCTTTTCTGGGTTGCTGATTGCAGGCTGACTTCTCAGCATATCCTCACATGACGAAAAGAGGGTGAGAGAGCTCTCTGGGGTCCCTTTTTAAGAACACTAATCTCTAACCTAATATGTAGTTTACCAACCTCCTAAAGACCCTGTATTAGTTTGTTCTCATATTGCTATGAAGAAATCCAAGACTGGGTAATTTATAAATAAAAGAGATTTAATTGACTCACAGTTTTGCATGGCTGGGAAGGCCTTAGTAAACTTACAATCATGGCAGAAGGCAAAGGGGAAGAAAGGCACCTTGTTCATGGGGCAGCAGGAAGGAGAAGTGCCGAGTAAGGAAGAAAAGCCCCTTAAAAAACCATCAGATCTTGTGAGAACTTGCTCACTATCGCGAGAACAGCATGAGGGTAAGCACACTCATGATTCAATTACCTTCCACTGGGTCCCTCCCAGGACACATGGGGATTATGGGAATTCAAGATGAGATTTGGGTGGTGACACAAAGCCAAACATATTAGGCCTTACCTCCTGATACTGCCATGTAGGGTTAGAATTTGACATACGAATTTTGGAAGAGTTTAGACATTCAGTCCGTTGCAGATACATAGGTTAGTGTATTCATTAGAGCATGATCAGGGAAGGAGACACAGTAAGAATAATATGAAATAAGGAGTTTATTACAGGGATTAGACCTCATATAATTATAGGAGCTGAAGAAGTCTATGGAAGGTTGTTGGCTACACTTCCAGGGGTGGACGTGAAGGTCAGCAGGATCAGGGGTTTGGAAAAGAAGCTGGATGCAAAAAGCGGGAGAGAGAAGACAAATGGGAGCCCATTAGAACAATTTGGAAGCTTCATCTATCACCGCCTTCAACTTTGATGTAAGTGCCCTGCAGAAGGTGATCCAGCAGACCGGCATAGATAGTGTGAGTGGCAATGGAGCCTGGCACCAATACCCCCTAACCTTCATGACATCATAGCTCCTGCTTCACTTTTGGCTTTCTTGGAAGTTCCTTGGGCACTTTCTCTTGTATCCAACTAACTTAGATTCACACAAGGAAGAGACTTTGGAAAATGTCAGTCCAGACTAGTGTCAAATTGTGGAGACACCCTAGATGCCATGCTGATGAATTTGGGCTTTCCTATGATGGCTATGGAAGGCAGTTGAAGACTGACAGGATTAACAGACTCAGAATGGAAACAAGTGGGACCCTCAGCTAGGTTGTTTTTGAGGATGTTGATATGTTGTTAAAGTTGATCTTATTCACTATTTTTTGCACATCTACTCTATTTATACTTTATTTATAAAGCAATTCTACCTTATTTCATTACCTGGGAAGGCTCAGGGCACCTGTGTTTTTTCTGTTCATAAAGAATAATCTTTATCACTAGTACATGTGATAATTCCAGGGACAGACAGTGTTAGACATAGTGGACACAATTCAATGTCATTGTTGGTAAAATAGTAATAATATCATCTGTTTTTAAGTGCTTTAGGCCCTTTGGAGGAAAGATGTTACTGGATGTAGGTATAAAGCCAAAAAGAAAATTCAAGATGAAGAATGCTTATATGGTGATGGCTTAATAATGTCTTTCAGTGAGACAAGTGAACTGCAGTGTTTGAGAAAAATGAATGTTGCTACTTAATGGTGCAAGCTGTCCAAGTTTAATCATTTTAAAGAGTAGTTCTCCTTTTTGGCAGTGCTAAAATAAAGGCGTAGTGACTCTCCAGACAGAAAAAAAATAACTCACAACAAGATTTTTATGGCCCATTCTTCTCTCATTCTAAACTCTCTCCTTCTTCAAGGATCACATTTCACCATACATTTCAAGAAGCCTTCTCTGATGGCCTTGTTCAGAAGCCATCTTTTCTCAATTTGTGTAGTACTTTGTATTAGTTTTTGAAAAAATAATTCTCACCACATAGCGTTATCTGAACACTGGGAAATAGAGTAGGAGAAAGAAGACTCAGAAAGATCTAGGTTAGAATGCTTGTTCTCTGCCCATTTGTGTGACTTTGGGCAAGATACTTACCATCTCTTAGATTCAATTTCAATTTCCCAAAGTTTTGCCTAATTGCATTGTAGTACCTACCACATAGGCATAAAATAAATGCCAATTTCCTCCATCCTGCATTTTCTTTCTTTAAATGCATTACAGTATCCCCAATTGGTTTTAATCACTTTAAAAATAAGAATATTATCTTAATCACTGTTGACTTTCTCTCAGCATTAGCACAATGTCTGGCTGTAGGTGCTCAATATAATGCCATGATGAATAGATTAAAGGCATGGATGTAACCCACTCTAGTTTGGGTTCTGACTGAATAATGCTGCTGGGGATGGGGCAGTTTCCTTGTCTGGATTCTTGAAGTATATCTTCCAAAGGTAGCTCTTTTTTCATCAGAGAATTAAGAGTGCATACCTCAATGGAGCTTCTACGATTTCATCCACTGCTGAAGGTTGAACACAAGCAAATGTACTTTTGGAAAGAATGGAAAGGAGCTTTTGAGGTTTCCCCACCCCTAGTTTTCACCAGGGCCCTGGGGATGCTTTCAGAAGTAGAGCATGATGGAGTGTTGACTTCTAGAAGTCCACCTTCCTGTCTTGAGCAGAATATCAAAGTGAAGGCAGCCTTTCTGAGAGAGTTTCCTCCCATGCTGGGCCCCACTGAAAAACCATTATTAACCCCACCAATTCATGTCCAAGTGGCATCAATCATTTGGATCATACGATGGCTGACTGTAAATTATGACATTATCTCTGAGTACGAAGGTGATAATAATAATAATCATTTTTAAAAAGCTCCTGGCATGGCTCCGGCCAACTGAGGACCTTAGCCAGATCTGTCATACTTGTTCTTGACATGAAAGGCTTGGTTTTTCCCTTGCACGCTCATACATCACTCGACCTGTCAAGGGTTTCTGTAGGACCAGTTGACATAGCTCAGAACAGCAGCTGCTGGATGGCTTTGGGGAGCCTGACTCAAGAAAGAGTTGCTGGGGTACAGGGACCACAAGCATTCTACCAGAGACTGACATCCTGTTGTGCTGTCCTGCCACTGCCCTCAGTAAGTCACAACGAGGAGTAAACTGCTGTCACTGAGATGAAAGGCCCCCTTCCTCTGATCTCTCCACTACAAAATTACTTCAGTGCCACACTGTATTTTATGTCAATACCTATTTTATTTTTCAAAATTGAAAAAGATATAAGTACATTGTTCCCTGAATTCCTGATGCTCTGGGTAACCTAGCAACTGAGTATGCCACATAGCACACAACAGAACATTATCATGCACTCCGTTCAACTAACAAGCAAGCAGCACCGATTTCCCTTGCAGATGATTTAGGCTAAATTAACGGTTAATAGTTGCTATTAATATTAAAAATAATAATAACCTCCCTTTTTCATTTCTTAGGGATAGATTTGTAGGGAATAATGCTTGGTTCTAATTGTACATGTGGGAGAGTGTTTTTCACTGAGCCTACATCTTGCAAGTGATTTGCATGGGATTTAGGTAGCCAGCAGCATGCTGCAAAGTGATAATCACATGAAACAGGAGAATACATTCAGGACATTTGGAAACCATGCAAAATATTCAAGTTCAAAATTGACTCATGCTTTCCACCTCTGGGAAGTTGCTGTCAATAAGGGGCTTAAGTGCATGGATCAGGATGTCTAGCCAGGCTGACACTGCCCTCAGTCCTCCCAGAAGCCTGCCAGGAAGCCCTCTGGCAATCAGCTCTAGGACAAGAATAGAGCCGGAACAAGAGTCAGGGTCAGGGAGAAGTTCAAGAAGCTCTGACCTGAAAGAACATGGGCAAGGTCATGGCACAGAGCAAGAGTCTACTGAAGAATGGCAGAGGTTATGGGGAAGGGAGGAAAGCGTAGAAACAGAGGCTTGGACAGAACAAAGGAGGAAAGAAAGGACATTTTCAGGAACAAGGAGCAGAGCGTGAAACACACACAGCAACATGAGACAGGAGGTGGCTGGTAACACCTCCTTGCTTTTTGGTAACAGGAAGTTCAAGGACTGGTGGATAGGTATCTAAAATAAGCTTTTGTGTCCATTTGTCCTTTACTTTAGATTTCCTTTGAAGTTGACCCATCTATTTGTGTTTTGTGAAAGTCAGTGACTTTTAAAGTCAGTTTAAAACACACATATACACATAAAAAACACACATACACACAAAACACTCATACATACACATTTTAATTAATGGGGCCTTGTGAATAATTCACTGTTCACTCTTTCTCCTTTCCCCTCTTTTAAAAGCAATCAAATTAATTTGGTAGCTTCTTTCCTGAACCACCAGAACTTTAAGAAGCTTTTGCAACTTTCTTAGAACTCAGACCTCCAAAAAACCCCTTGAAAAGTCCTGCTGTTTCTCTCCTTAACTAGTCACCTCAATCTGAAGAACTAAGGGCCTTTCATTTTGAGTACGTCCTGCTGCTTTTTAATAATCTACGAGTGAATTAGGCATTTTCGCCTTCAGGTTATAGCTGTTTCAAATAATGTTTCCTTCCAATCATGAAGAAAATATTTTAATACTTTCTGAGACTCTGAACAACCTGTTATTTGAAAAATATGCCCAGTGTCTCATCTAGATTGAATTAACTTCATTTGCAGATATCAGTATATAAAGCTGGATCCTGAAATACTATTTTTTAAAAAAAATTAGAACAAAAGTTTAGGAGCACAGTTTGCTTGTCAATACTCTAAGCCATTTTACTTATTTGGATACATTTTTGATACCGTAGTCAGGAATAGCCCTTCTTGTGCCTGGTTTCTAAGTGTTTGCAGTTTGTGCCGATTAAGTAGCAAAACCATTTGGTTGCACTCCTTGCCACCAGGGAACTGACAGGACACTAAATATCATTGCAGTGCAGCAAAGCATGGAGATGCTCCAAGAACAGCAGAGCTGAAAACATGAATACAATGCATAAGCTTTTGACTGGTTGGCAGAAGGATAATGGAAATCCAGGAATCAACAACAATCTGAAATTGTGCAGTATTTGGCATTGCTAGATTTTAAGGACAATATTTTAGAAAGCAGAGAACTGGTGTGATGATTGTTCCATGAATGCAGAGAAAGATCAGCTGCTTTTAAAAAAGGTCACATTAATGTATTTGTGCCCAAACACTTGTAAAAGCCAGACCACCCATGGGGAATGTGTTCTTGTCAAAGCCTCAAGTGGAGTGACCTGTGCATCCGAGGGTTTCTGTTGCTGAGGTGATGGGATGGGAGGCTGGGAGAGATGGCTGCCTTCTGAATTTCCAAGAGCCTTTAGGGCAGTGGCACAGAAAGAATGCACCCTTCAGTGCCTTAGAATCAATCAGTTAATTGTGTCAGGTATGGAGTTTTAGGGAGAGTATGACTTTACCGTTTGCCTTAAAAGTAGTTAACTTTATTTTCCCTATTCTAAAATGCTCTGTGTTAAAGGAGTATTGATAAAATGAAGAAAACTTCAAGAGCAAAACTGAGCAATCTTAGGACAGATTATGAAGATGATTGACTGAAATGCTCATGGTTTTAGTGCATTACAGGCAGAGTCAGAAATCAGGAAAGTCACTGTTAATGAGGAGACCACTGGGGCCCTCATTTTCATCTGAAAACCACTGCAAACAGATGGACATCTGTTTAAAAAAGATAGAGTGGCTTTAAAAGTCAAATTGGAACTTTGTAAGTTCGATATTGTAAAACATGTAAGGTGACAAATAATACAAAAAAAAAAAAAAAAAAAAAAAAAAAAGGCCTTCAGTGTTCTATGAAGACAGAGCAAAAAATGCCCCTCATAGGCTTACGGAAGAATGCTGTAGGGAAGGAACCCCTCCCCCACGACTAAGTATTCCTGTCCTCTGTAGGGACAGAGGGTGGTCTGGCCATACTGCAATTTAAATAGAGAACTAGGGAATATCTCAAGTATAAGGGAGAGGTGACACCCTTTTTTCTCAATGAATCTCAGTACTTTTCAGGGTTGGGTCTTTCTCCCTTCTCCTACAGATCCCTCCAATCGGGACAAGCAATGCCCTCGGGCCACTCATAAAGATGAAGGTGTTAGAGAGTCATTTAGAGCCTTCTCAATTGGGTGTCTATATCTTAAAAGCAGACAGTTGGAGCCAGTATCATTTAACCCAACAAAACACAATATTAATGATAGAATTCTGGATTTCTCCAGTGAAAGAGATTTATTTTGATGGGGGACAATCGCAGTATCTCTCTAATGATTTCGTGCCAGTAAACTGTCCATGAGCATAACCACAGTCTATCTTTCAGTTTTGTGTGAAAGGCCTTACAGCATATGAAATGTTCCCAAACTTTTTATTGGAATATTCGACTTAGCAAAAACGTATAGTATAGTCCTTGGTGTACAATTTTGTCTATTTACAGATGCCATCTTGTTGTGTTTTAAATTTTAGTTACTTGATAAATGAAGATAATATTAGGTTAGAAACCATTTTTAGAAAACATCTTGTAAAACTCTTCGTAAAGACAATGGTAGCAATCTATATGTCATATAATTTTACTCAGTTAAGAGTCACTATAATACGTTTAAAATGCATTAGAAAGCATTAGTGGATAACATACTTAAAATTTCTTAAAGTAATACAATATTTAAGGATGCAATTTATTCTTCCTTGCAAATATAATTGTGGTTCAGTTCAGAAAACAACCAAAAAACAAAATCAAAAAAGTCCCGTATGTGATTTCAAATTGGATGTTATTATTAAGTGTGTTAAAAAACAATGGTCCTCATTTTCTTTCATCCACTCGCCTATCCTTTCTCATTTTTTTCTTTCACTCTTCACCGCATGTTGGAGTGGGTCAAACATATTCTGGCAAAACAAGAATGCCAGTATAACACTCCCACTGAAGAAGGGAGTGGGGTGGGCGGGGTGGGCTGCAGGACACTGTGATTAGCAGCCCTGCCAAGTGGCCAGCACGTGGGGTATGCATTAATGGGCATTTATGATAACTGTGCTTGTGCCTGCAGCTGCATAGCAAATGAATTCTGCTGTCTTTTAGTACCCCATGCAGCAGCTTTCTTTTGCTATTTTGTGAGTAGTATGTCTTAAAATTCAGGTGCGGCAGTTTGTCTGGATTTTGTGTCATGGTTGAAGATAAATGGCAAATCAAGACCAAATGGTCTTCAGAAAAATAATCTGTTGGATGAGAATCCAGAACACTGAGAGGGCATGTGAGTTGGAGGATCCTCCATGTCATATCCTAGGAGCCCAGGATGCCTGGCAAGGAGAGATGGCTGTTTCCCCTTGTTCCTGAATAATTAAATGCCCTTCCATGGAGTCCTTACCGCTTTTCAAACACGCAGTGGACACCAAAAAGCTTGCTGGAGAAGGTTTAAAATTTCTTTTCCATCAAAATAAAGATTCTGTTTTAAACCATAAGTGGAAAAATGTTTAATAAATAATTTTAAAACTGTATTGTATTGAAGTATTTAAAATGTCGGCAGAAGAACTAGGAAAATCTAGGCGGCTTTTTTGTTTCAAAAAATAAAATGCCCACCCCTGAATTAAAACATGGGCTTTAGTCATAATTTTTCATGCAGTTTTGAATTGTAATTATAAAAGTGCCAACTATGGAATAATTGGCTTGTACCAAGAATTGATTAATTGACACTTTTTTAATGTTTCTAGTTTCCTTCATTCAAGGAGTACTGAGCAACACACAAATGCTGGCACAAGCTAGAGATCTGACTTCCAAGTTGGGAGGATAACTTTGGCCTTGCTTTCTTACACTGAGCAGCTGGGAAGTGGTGTCCACTGTGTGTGTGTGTATGTGTGTGCACATGCGCGTGTGTGTGTGCGTGTGTGTGTGTGTGTCTTCATATGGGTTCTATTAAGAGATCCTTGTTAGTTAATATGCTTGTTTAGGAATATTTCAAAAAAATTTATAGTACCATAATATGTACTGACTTATAACCCTTGGCAATCTGTTTATTTTCCAGGAATTGCAGATAATAAGCATAGCTTTATTTCAAGGTGGGTATGCTGAAAATTATGACAAAAAATGATGACAAAAGAAAGCAACAGCAATAACAAACAACAAAGACCTACCCCAAACCACACACACGCTGGCATACATGCACGAAGGAAAACTTGAAGTCCATTAGTCCAGTTACGGATAGCAGACAACTGAGCTAATCTGTTATCTTCAGATATCAGAGGAATATTGTGCTCTGGTCATCTCCCTACAGGGTCATTTGCTTGGCAGTTGGACAATGCTAGACACATGCTAACAGGGTTAATTGCAGCCACATGTAGGTTTTCTTTTTGGATGACAGGCCACTGCCTTAAAATTGATCCGCACACTGTCAGGGGACTAATTCTGGGCTTCCTTTCAGCCCCATCCTCATCCCGTGACAGACTGCTGCTACCTACAGGCCCTTGGACACACTTGCTTGGGTTTGTACGAAGTGTGGGAACAAGCACAGAGTTGGGTCAGAGGGCATGAAGCCAATGTCGCTACATGCATGTCTCTGCTTTTGTACTGGCCCTGGCCTTGTCCTACTTTATGCAGATTTTACCTCCACGAGATCCAGATTGTGCCATATGGGATTCCTGTGTATGACTAGTGAGGACACATGCCTGTGGGAACTATTCTAATGAAGGACCAACCCAGGCACTGCTGCCTGAACAGTTGCTTTTCCCAGGAGATGGTTGCACACAGAGGAGAATTTTTGTACGGGGGGGTTAGGGGTTATGTCTGGGGGCAAAGGCATTCTCAGTGTCTGGGAAAAGAGTTGTGTGTCTGGTTCTTTACAGAGTGTGTGTATGGAAATGGGAAGTTTTAGGGTAGAATTTTCTGAATAAAAATTTTACTTTGTTTTCTTTGCATTTCTTTTCTCCTTAATTTTTATCCTTTCTGCTCTTTGTTCTTTTATTATCACTATTTCTTGTGCATGGTCTTGTGTATTTGCCTTTATCACTTCTGATGTTTGCTTTCCTTCCATATAATTATGCTTAATTTTAAAATGTCATGCTTGGATTTTTTTCTCCAATAGATTCTGTTGCTTCTCTGTTGCTTCAAGTCACATTTCCTTTGCTTATTCTGCATTACTTTATCAATCCTCATATATTTTGAAGGTGTCTCTTCTTTTTCTCTTTCTGTGTGTTATAACTTTTTACATTTTTATTCCTTAGCTTTGAAAATCCTCTCTCTTCCTTTTTTCAAATGTCGTTGTTTGTAACTCTTTGACATATGATTTTATTTAATCATTTATGATAGATGCATTCATTTTTATGGTTACTAAACAAAATGAAAACAACAGACATTCTTTTTGTCTTCTAATTTCTACTCAAATTTCTCTACATTAGCCCATTTTAAAGCATTTAATCTTTTTATTCATTTTTCTGCTCTCAGAAATAATTTTTGATTTCTATTTCATGAATGTATCCATCTCTAAATCCAAAATTCTCTCTATTTATAAATATATTTTCCTTTTATAAATAAATTTCTCTAATCTTTCTAGTTTAAGTGAATAATTTCACCGATTGCAGTTTTATTATGTTTTGTTTTAATAGTTATTCTCTGAGTAGTGCTTCTACTTTTCGGAGCTTGAGATTGAGTCTTGCACATAGAAAGAGTACATAACTTGGAGTCAGGAGTCAGATGATCTGGGTAGATCAGTCTGAGATCTGACTTAGTCTCTAGTAGTAGATTTATTTATGTTTACTTATTTATTCACTTATTCACTAATTACTAATTTGATTAAGCATGTCTCAAAATCTGCTCTGTACCTCTCCTAGAACCCTCTTCTAGATTGGGTGATTCATTTTGGTGGGACATTTAGGCTTTCTTCTACGAGAAAGACAATTATACACATGACTATTCTCCTGATGAAAACTTTTGAAGTTGTTAATAGAAAAAAAATACTGAGAGTTTAGACATGCAAGATATCCTCTTGCTTATATTTTACAACTTCAATTGAATTGGTCACTATCTGTTTCCAAACAGCTTTGGTCTTTCATAAAGACATTAGCCCTGGAGTTAGTTTCACTTGTATTTATAGCTGGAGGTGAATTGATAAGCAGGGCTTTTCTTACATGTGGGTAGTATATTTTCACAGATGCTGAGGAGCCTTTTGGCTTCCCCAAATACCTATGTGGCTAATACCTGATATTCTACAGTTAGAAATTCACTCCTTTATCTTGAGGCGTAGTTTTGTGTTAAAATAGAAATACTCCTGAAAGGGTACTATGTCCAGTCATTAATGCCTCATCATATCGTTTCCTCTAAAGGAAACATTTTGGTAGCTAGAGGAAGTCAGCTTTAGGGGGAAAATTAGAAAGTGTAGGGAAGTTTGGTAGTTACTAAAGACACAGGAAATTTATATTTTGCTTATTATCATCCCTATTAAAAAAGCAACTATTTACCATAGAATAAAACATCTTTTCGTTCTTCATTGTCAGAGTGGTTAAAAGTCCTGGTTTACCTATGTTGAACTAGAATCATTTTTAATACGGCCTTCTTTCACATTCAGAAGTAATCCAGCTTTATAAAATATATAGTCATCTTACTTTTAGGTGATATGGTAGAAGACAAGAATTAAAGGAGAGGAATTAAAGATACAATGTCATATTCATTGCTTTTAAAAACATTTTATTTTGTTATTTATTATTTTATTATTTATTGATATTTTTAGCTATTGCATATTTACATGTTTTCATTTCTTTCAATTGATTTTCTTTGAATCTTTATACATCATTACTAATTTTGGTGTAATTTATTCCACTTTGGGCACTTCTTCCCATTCTGACCTAAGAACAGACATATTCCTCTAATTCTCTTATCTGATGCCCTGTAAAAGGCTAGTGACTGTCTTCTCTTACAGAGATTAGGCTTGATTTGGGTGAAACATTTATTCTGGAAGTTTACATGTCATAAAATCAAGGGCAAGATATTAAGGACTAAACTTTTGCACCTGTCATTTACAGGCTGTATGACTTTGGACAAGCGATTTAACCACTTTGAGCCTCAGCTTTCTTTTCTATAATGTGGGGACAATATTATTTACCTCTCAGATCTATGGTGAGAATTAAATGAGATCAGATACACAAAGGCCTGGCACAGAGAAGCAGAATGAGAATATATAATGCTTTGTTTTCGTATGGTTTCACTTAAGGCAGCATATTATTTCAAAGAGGTTGCTCTTTATAAAGTAATACTGTTATAGTAATGAAGGTAGAAGTAAGGATATATTAGTGCAATTATCCAGTTCTTTAGGGAATCGCCTTCCTGGTGCTGGCTTACTTCTGATTCTCCTTTTCCAGAATAAAGTCCACTGTTTCACACATTGCCTTAGAATGTTCAGGGGACGTGGAAATATTCTTTTAAGTTCCGCCAGAAAGCAATGCTACTGAAAGTCCATTTCTGGCCACAAATTTCCCTAGAATTTCAGGGAAATGGTCATGAACACAGAACAGGCATTATTTCTATAAGGTTTAAAACAAAAGAAAATAGAGAGAGAGAAAAAAAAAAAGAATCAGACTTGAATCCCAAACAAACTTCCTGGATTTCTGTGAGTGCCTTCATGAGGCTCTTACAGCCTCTTCAGGTTTGCAATGCTCAGTGGTAGATTTTCAAACTGTTCATGCTGTAATGCCTTTGCTATGTCTCCTGTTACCTTGGCTGCACATCAATCCAGTCATTCTTCCATTAAGGATTTTGGAGAGAAGAACATCACCTTTTTTTCTACTTTCTTGAAAAAATTAGCTAGTATTTAATGTGGAGAATGTTTTAAAATTTTCATTTGTATTCAAAAATAGATGTCAAAGGGTCCATATGATTTGGGTTCAATTTACATTTTAAAAAGGATAAAAAAATTTAATTCCCACCCTAGTCCCATTTTACCTCCTTTTGTCATTCGTTCAAGTACGCACTTGAAGGTGTTACTATAGTATGATGAATTTCTAAAAGTTATGTTTAGGGTAGCTCTAGGTTATACTATGAGTTTACAAGAATACCATGATTCAAAATAGAATGGTTGAGATTTGAAAGGGATTTGAGCAGGGCCCCATCCAGTTCCTTGACAAAAGAAAGAGAATTTACATTGTAGAAATGGGATTCCTTTCTCCTCCTTTCACCTACATTGCTGAAATAACTATAAGGTTAGTCTGCATGCAACAGGACATTTCCTTGGCTGGCCTGTTTGTTGTTATCAGGCTAGATCCTGCAGTTCAAATTTAGTTTAAAGCCAGAGTAAAGTCATTTTTTTATCCCAGAAGCTTGCATGAAGAGGTACAGAGGGTTAAGAGACTCCTTGCACGCATCAGGCTGTACCTGTATGCTAAACATGCACCATAAAGATAGTATTTGTGTTCATTCTTTCCAAAGAGGATTCTCAGCCCTGATTTTTCCATTGTCAAAGGTGATAAGCTACTATAGAGACTCAACTTCAAGAACCACTAATCCCCATAAAAGGCCAGCAAATGAGGAAGACAGGTTAAGATCATTAGCCAGAAGCTACACTGTTTTTAACTGATAGAGGGGATGCTGGCTAAAGAAAGTTCTTCTATTTTCAGAACTACTCTACCAAGGGAGAAAGCATGAACTTGCCACTATGAAAAGTAACCTTGTTTGTAACACAACTAAGCCAATTAAAGAGATGGCTTCATGTTTTGGAGGAGTTCCAAAAGAATGAAGCATGCTTTGTGTAAAGGAAATAATGCTTATATGGCTAAGTTTTCCATGGTCATTTCCCTTTCATCTAGGTTTTGTTGAGCTGCCACGTGGGTGTGTGTTCACACCATGTGTTTGTGCATAAGAGATACTTCTCTATTCAATAGAATAGGTCAGCTTTACTCACCGATTCTGTGATAGCTTATGTATTAGTATATTGGTTTTTGCATTTTCTTATATAGGAAAACTGAAATCATTTGACCAAGATAAAAAAACCTAAAAAATATTTTTATTCTTTTAACAGAAATGAAATTGTTCTACTGTTTCCATGTATTATTCCTCACTTCTAAGTGTAAAACAGATAAGAACTTTTCTGAATGATGGATTTTGTCAATTCATTAGAAAGGATCTAATGAGCCCCTGCTATGTCACTATTCTAGAAACACATTTTACATTAAGTGTGACTTGCAGTTTTTCAGTGTTTGTTCTACAGATTGCATTAGAGAATAGGGCAGATTATGATAGGGTACAGAACAAAGGTAAGAGAATACTTGAAAACACTTAACTACCAAATCTTTGGCTAGGTGCCGAACAATTAGAGACTTTTAAAAAATGCTCAAATGTTGCCTCTTGTTATTGAAGACATTAGGATATGATGTATACTCATTGACACATATGGTTATTGCAATAATAATATGGATTCCCCAGTCTCTCCTAGCCTACTGAAATTTGCCTTACTGCAAAAACTCTATATTGCTTTTGATGGTGATACTTGATATACCCAATTCTGATTAATAAGACAAATAAGTTATCTGTGGATTTAAGTTACCATTAATGCTTTCAGATACGGGGTAAAAATGAAGTATGAGTCAACCTATGTTCAAGTATATTAGTTTGCTCTCGTTGGGTAACAAATTAGCATGAACTTAGTAGTTTAAAAAAACACTTCTTATTTTAGCTCACAATTCTACAGGTCAGAAGTCAGACACAACATGAAAGGGTTCTTTGCCCAGAGTCTCACAAACTAAAATCAAATTGCTGGGCTGCATTCTTCCAAGCTCATGTGGTTGTGTCAGGATGCAATTCCTTGTGGTTCCAGGACTGAATATTCCATTTCCTTGCCGTCTGCCAGATGGGGCAGCTCTCAGTTCCTTAGAGGTCCCCATATTCCTTGCCGTGTGGCTTTCTCTGTCTTCAAACCAGCAACAGAGAATCTCCCTGATGTCAAATCCCTTTCACTCGTTAAATCTTTTTTTTTTTTTTTTTTTCCTCCCCAGAAAAAGACCTGTTCCTTTTAAAAGATCACCTGATTAGGTCAGGTTCCCCCAGCATAATCACTCTTTCTTAGAGTCAACTGATCTGGAACCTAATTACATCTGCAAAAACCCTTCAGGGCAGTACTCAGGGTGGTGTTTGACTAAATAACTGGGAGAAGGTGTATGCATACCAAGGGGTAAAAATTTTGAGGGGCCATCTCAGAGTTCTGCCTGAATATCATTCATCCAAATTATTAAATTAATTTGTGGGATTAATTTAAAGTTTTTTAGCTATAAGAAAAGCCTAAAAAGAGCAAAAGAATTTGGCTTATGCCTTGATCATCAAAACACTTTATTTAATTTTATACAGATGACTCCCCTCACCTCAATCATGCCAGTTTGATTCAGCATTTTTATTGAAATAGATGTAAAATAAATGTAGATAAAGATATGTAAATATCTTTATGAATATATACTTTTACACTCCTATAGGGACAGACCTAACACACTAACTGCATAAACTGAAACCAAATATAGAGTGACCTGCTTCAATCAAGCAACTATCATTCATTTAGTATTTGCTGTCTCTCACGCAGTGTTCTCAATGATAAAGACAGAAATGGGGTGTTATGCCCCGGTTAATTTCTAAATCTAATTAAATATCAATTAAAATATCAAAGGCATTTTAAGAACATTGCAATCTATATGCAGGGATAATCAAATAATAATATATTTTTAAAAAGTATTAATAAGGAGAGTATTCCAAATGCTACTTAATAATATGGCAACAGCACGGTGATTTACACAGGGTGGTTCAGCACAGGAATATAGGCAAATCAATACAACATAATTGAAAATCCAGAAATATCTGATATATATGCCTTTAATATGAGTTTAACACAAAATAAAGTTGGTCTTTGAAATTACTGATATTATGCTATGAAAACTATGAACTGCTTGGGAGAAAGTAGAGTTATATTCCTTTTTTATTACATATAAAATTTTTAGATGATAAAAAATGTAAAGATTAACAATGAGAACTTAAAATTATATCAGAACATTAGGTGAATATTTATTTTATTTTGGAGGCAAATAAATCTTCTTAAGCATAATCCCTAAAGCAGAAGCCAGTGCAGAAGCTGATAGATTCAATTACAGAGAAAACAAATGGTTCTGCAGATCAAAAACACCCTAAATAAATGAGAAGGGTAAGTTATAAAATGAGAAAAAAAAGTTTCAACAAATATGGCAGGAAAGGATTAATACCTTACTGTGCAACGAACCTTTACAAATCAATAAGTAAAACAAGTCACAAAGAAAAAATGCAAAAGGAATAAGTAAAAATTCACAATGAAGAAATATAAATGCCCCTTCACTCCCCCAAAAAAGAAAAACAAAAATACCTAAAATAACTGATAAAGAAATTTAAATTGAAGCAATGAGATATCATTTCTTTGGCAATCTATCAAAGATTTAAAACAGGGAATGATTTTTACAAAGTTAGTACTATATTAAATGTTGAAGAAAATGTAGAGATATGAACATACAGACCTTTTGTAAGCTAATCAAACAATTTGTAGAAAAATCCTGAAAAGTATGTACATTAGTTAATTCAGAATTCAAATTTTATTAATATATATTTTAAAATAGCTAAGAATAAATGCAAAGATTTAATCAAAATGTTTATTGCAGTATTATTTATAAAAAATTCATATAGTCTAAGTACCCAACAATAAATTACGATAACTTCATATTATAGACTATTATATAGTATTCTGAATTATTTTGTAAAAGAATATTTCATTATCTTGGGAGGCAGAGGTGGGCAGATAACTTGAGGTCAGGAGTTCAAGACCAGCCTGGTCAACATGGTGAAACCCTGTCTCTACTAAAAAAACAAAAAATTAGCTGGGCATGGTGGTGCGTGCCTGTAAACCCAGCTACTCGGAAGGCTGAGGCAGGGAGAATTGCTGGAACCCAGAGGCAAAGGTTGCAGTGAGCCGAGATCGCGCCACTGCACTCCAGCCTGGGCGACAGAGCGAGACTCTGTCTCAAAAAAAAAAAAAAAAAGAATTCTTCCACCATATACAATTCATTCCCTCATTATATGTATTATTCTAAAACCTTAGCAATTTAATTGTTTTTGATTTATGGGATTATAGATAGTATGAATTTTATTTTCTTTCTGCTGATTTTTATTTTCTAAATTTTCTGTGATAAATGTGCTATTTTTAATGATTTATCCCATTATTATAGATACTATTATTGCAAATAAGAAGCTGGCAGTGGAACATAGCAGAAAGAGTATAGATTTTGAAACCCCAATGGACATGGGGTTGAATCCTGATTCATAGGTCACTGGCTATCCTATTGTGCTTCAGTCAAGTGCTTGCCCTGAACCAACTGACCTCTTGGCTGAGGAGCCAGGGTCATGTGTTCAAAACAAGGCTGCCTAGGGACTAGACTTCAGCAGAAGTTGTAGGTGTTGTAGCTAGTCTCAAGGGTGTGGTAACTGTACTATGAACTATGATATAATAGTAAGTGCTAGATTTCTGGACTGAATAAAATGCTATCAAATAATGGAGAGAGGGAAAGAGGGCTCCTGAGACAATGTCACTGAAAAGGTGACACTGGTCTGGACTTTTCAAGATGGTGTAATTCACCAGATGGAGAAGGAGAAGCAGAGCAGGGAAAATGTATTAAAGGGAATGAGACATCACAAAGGAAGGCACGGAGGCCTGCGAAACTGTGTGTGTTTGGAGAATAGTGGAAAATATGGTTATTGGTGTGAAGAGTGGTGGCCAAAAAAAAAAAGACTAGAAAGGTAAGTGAGAGGTAGATTCCGGCTCTGCAAATGATCCTTCAATTTAAGGACTCCTCTGCTATAACTCAGGAATTCTCGGCCCTGGCAGCACCTTAGAATCACTTGGGAGCCTTTAAAAAGCAGGGATGCGGACCGGGCGCGGTGGCTCACGCCTGTAATCCCAGCACTTTGGGAGGCCAAGGCAGGCGGATCACGAGGTCAGGAGATAGAGACCATCCTGGCTAACATGGTGAAACGCCGTCTACACTAAAAAAATTGCAAAAAAATTAGCCGGACATGGTGGCGGGCGCCTGTAGTCCCAGCTACTTGGGAGGCTGAGGCAGGAGAATGGCGTGAACCCGGGAGGCGGAGCTTGCAGTGAGCCATGATCACGCCACTGCACTCCAGCCCGGGCGACAGAGCAAGATTCTTTCTCAAACAAAAAAGAGAGAAAAAAAAAAAAAAAAGGCAGGGATGCATGCATGGGTCCCAATCTGGTTTCAAAGTCCAAATTTCCAGAGACCGGGGTTAAGTATGTTTTGAAAGACTCAGGTGATTGAAACAGCAGCCACAGTCCAAGAGCCACTGTTATAAACGATGTTATTTAACCTATCTGTCTCCTATTTTCTGTACATTGTGTACAGTGTCTAACTCTCTCTTTTGTACTGAGGCTATTTTAAACTATACACTAGGCTCTCAGGGTATTACTAGCTAGAAGATTAGTCTTGGGTTATAATTTTCTTAGACTTTTAAGCGGTCGATAACACATCTCCACCTTTAACAGTTTCATCACATCTCAATTTCTTTATGATTTGCAACTCTCAAATCTCTAAGATAAACTTACCAAGAAATTTCTACCCCATTAAAACTTTTTCCCAGAGCCACGCTGCTGAGGCCTGTCTAAGCGCACTCAATGGCAGGCACCTGTCTTCTACTTGTTCTTTCACTCAACCTTGTGGCCTTTTTCTGCCTTTCTTGGCTTATTAGTGGACTCTTCCCTTTGGGACTTTTACCTGTCAGGTGATTCGTTCCACACAAGTGGGTGGAGCTTTCCTGTAATCTTCTCATAGGGTGACTTCCTTCAAAAAGGCTATTATTTATTCTTAGAATATGTATATTCCCTTATAATTGTCAATATCCTATTTTTTTGTTTAAAAAAATTTTGAGACTGACAATTCTGGGCTTTCTTTATCACCACAATTTCTGAATATGACAAATGTGGAAGAATTCAAACTCTTAAGCAATGCTACTATTTAGAGAGAGCACAGGTAGGGCACAGATTCTTTCAGTTGTAGTGAGAGCTAGCCAGGCTGCATAGGTTTTCTTACCTCTAATATTCAGAAGTGAATCAAGAGATTCATTAAAATAAAAGGCACCAACCATAGCCCCATAGTCCTAGAACTAATGAACACATAATAAATCCTAGTTCTTTCTAGCAAACTCCGAAAGACACAGGCTAATAATCCATAAATATTCAGGAATCACTGTTATCTCAATCTGCCTAAACATGAGTTTGTCATACTGGCTATTGGTTGAGTGGATAATAAGAAACATTCTTCTCATCCAGTTAATTACTCTCGACTACCCTGGTGTGTTCTGCTTCTTCAGATTTTCCCTCAGCTCTCTGAGGTTTTCATAATGTTTTCAACTGCTGTGTTTTCTATAGGTCTTATATCTTTTGTAATTTAATGGTGTCTTCTGAAAAACAGAGTGATGGTACTAAGAAACTAAATGTTGTCTTTTGGATGGTGAGAAATCTATACTTAAAGGATTATTTTTAATTGCCTTATCAGCTGAAAGCATGTTTCTTTTTTTCTGTATAAACACGAATAGGCATTCAACATATAATTTAATTTAGGAAATAAATTATATAATCTGCTCTTAAAGATTATAATGGAATAAATACAGTTTTTCCAGAACTGAAGTGGAACTAAAAATTCTCAGTGATTTTGCCCAGACAGGTTGATGGGTGCAGCAAACCACCATGGCACATGTATACCTATGTAACAAACCTGCATGTTCAGCATTATGTTTTACTAGAACTTAAAGTAAAATTGAAAAAATAAATAAAATGAAAAAAGTTTTCTTACGTGAGTAAAAATGGCAGTTCACTGTGGATTGACACTTGGAACACACCTATTTTATAGGAGTAGGCAATCAATTTAGAGGATCAAAAGCTCTTTTTGTTTATTTTTACTTTTTTCAAAAGCTCTTTTTTAAACATTTCTATCCACCAAAGACTTGTTATTAGAATGAAAAGGTTATTAGAATGGTTATTCTATTATATATATATAGAATATTATATATATATAGGATATATATATAATATATATAGAATGGTTATCTATCTAATAACCCTTCAATAACCTATGGAAGGGTTATTAGAATGAAAAGAAGGGAATTAAAAATTAACATTATATTTTTATTATGAAAATTGTCTATGTAAAGGGAAAATATATATTGGGAGCCAGCTAAGCTCACCACTATACCACCAACACACTCAGAAAATCTATATTAAGCCATCAGTGTGGGATGATTTTGATGTCAGAGTTTTCAGAGATCACTCAAGTCAACTCTTCCGTTTTTCCAGAGTGGGGACAAGACCATAAGGAACTTGCTCAGAGTTCCACAGGAAGTCACTAGAAGGTGTTTTTATTATCTATATATTTGAGGTGAAACTGAAATTTGGAACATGTGCTCCACCTTTACTTTGGTAAATACTGAATTGTTTTCATGTTTTTTATTTAGGAAAAATCACAATTAGCCCTTTCCTTTAGATGTATATAAGAAAGTGACCATTAAGTTAGATCTAATTATTATTAGCTATAGTTTCTGATATGATTTTCACAGTGGTGTAGATATCTTCTGAGATATTAGACTTTAATAAAAGCAATGATTTGCATGATCCTGCTGCTGAAGAATGCAACATATCTATATATGTGTGTGTGTATATATATATTTAGATCAGTGTTTTCAAATTGTATTAATTGAGATGGCATTAGTGTTCTGTGAAAAAAAGACATCCCTGACGAAATAAGCTTGGGAAACCCATTTTAAAGAAAGCTTAGCTAGATTCTTTTCTGTAGGACTATCTAGAACCTTAATATTCTTAAGAGTACTGTGAATCTCTCTGCTGGGGTAAATGATATAATATTTCCCAATTATATTTGCCCATGGAACTCTCTTATTTTTTCTTTATTAAATAACTACCATTTCATCAGAATACCCATGTTTTGAAAAGTACAACTTATCAAATGCAGTTCTCAAATATCTCTTTCAGCTTTTCTGAAACTCAGTTTTATTTTTTAACTTTTAGTTTAGGTTTGTGAGTGTATGCACAGGTTTGTTACATGAAATTGTGCCATGAGAGTTTGTTGTACAGATTATTCCATCACCCATGTATTAAACCCAGTAGTCAATAGTTGTCTTTTCTGCTTCTCTACCTCCTCCCACCATCTACCCTCAAGTAGATGCCAGTGTCTTTGTTTCTTTCATTGTGCCCATGAGTTCTCGTCATTTAGCTCCCACTTATAAGTGAGAACATGCAGTATTTGGCTTTCTGTTCCTATATTAGTTTGCTAAGGATAGCTCCATGTTCCTGCAAAAGGCATGCTTTGTTCTTTTTTGTGGCTGCATAGTATTCCATGGTGTATATGTACCACATTTTCTTTATCCAATCTGTCACTGATGGACATTTAGGTTGATTCCATGTTGTTACTGTTGAGAATTGTGCTGCAATGAACATATCATGTGCATGTATCTTTATAACAGAATGATTTATTCTTCTCTCTGTATATACCCAGTAATGGGATTGCTGAGTTGAATGGTAGTTCTGCTTTTCGCTCTTTGAGGAATTGCCATTCTGCTTTCCACAATGGCCGAACTAATTTACACTCCTGCCAACAGGGTGTAAATATTCCCTTTCCTCTGCATCTTTACCGGCATCTATTCTATTCTGGCTTTTAAATAATGGTCATTCTGACTGGTATCTCATTGTGGTTTTGATTTGCATTTCTCTAATAATCAGTGATATTGAGCTTTTTTTCATACATGTGTTGGCTGCATGAATGTCTTCTTTTGAAAAGTGTTTGTTAGTGTCCTTTGCCCACTTTTTAATGAGGTTGGTTGTTTTTCCCTTGTAAATTTGTTTAAGTTTCTTACAGATGCTGGAAATTCATTGTTGGATGTATAATGTGCAAAAATGTTCTCACATTCAGTAGGTTGTCTATTTACCTTGTTGATAGTTTCTTTTGCTGTGCAGAAGCTCTTAAGCTTAATTATATCCCACTTGTCAATTTTTGCTTTTGTTGCTATGGCTTTTGGTGTTTTTGTAATGAAATATTTGCCTGTTCCCATGTCCAGGATGGTATTGACTAGGTTGTTTTCCAGGGTTTTTATAGTTTCGGGTTTTACATTTAAGTCTTTAATACATCTGGAGTTGATTTCTGTATGCAGCATAAGAAAGTGATCCAGCTTCAATCTTCTGCATATGGTTAACCAGTTACCCCACCACCATTTATTGAATAGGAAGTTTTTCCCAAAAACAGACAAGCTTTTTTGTCAGCTTGGTCAAAGATCAGATTTTTGTAGATGTGTGGCATTATTTCTGGGCTCTCTATTCTGTTCCATTCATCAATGTGCATGTTTTTGTATCAGTACCATGCTGTTTTGGTTACTATAGCCCTGTAGTATAGTTTGAAGTCAGGTAATCTGATGCTTCTAGTTAGCTTTGTTCTTTTGCTTAGGATTGCCTTGGTGATTTGGGCTCTTTTTTGGTTCCACATGAATTTTAAAAGAGATTTTTCTAGTTATGTGAAGAATGTCCTTGGTAGTTTGATAGAAATAGCATTGAATCTATAAATTGCTTTGGGCAGTATGGACATTTTAATGATATTGATTATTCCTATTCATGATCATGGGGTAAGTGTGGGATTTTTCCCATTTGTTTGTGTCTTCTCTGATTTATTTGAACAGTATTTTGTAGTTGTCCTTTTAGAGATCTTTCATCTCCTTTATTAGCTCTATTCCTAGGTATTTTATTCTTTTTGTGGCAGTTGTGAGTGGGATTGTCTTCCTGATTTGGCTTTCGATTTGACTATTGTTGGTGTATAGGGAAGCTAGTAAATTTTGCACATTGATTTTGTATCCTGAAACTTTGCTGAAGTTGTTTATGAGCTTAAGGAGCTTCTGGGCTGAGACAATGGGGTTTTCTAGATACAGAATCATTTTGTCTGCAAACAGAGATTATCTGACTTCCTCTCTTCCTATTTGGATGCCCATTCTTTCTTTTTCTTAACTGGTTGCTCTGGCTGAGACTTCCAATACTATGTTGAATAGGATTAGTGAGAGAGAGCATCCTTGTCTTGTGTCAGTTTTCAAGGGGAATGTTTTCAGTTTTGGCCCATTTAATATGATGTTGGCTGTGGGTTTGATGTATATGGCTCTTATTATTTTTAAGTATGTTCCTTCAATACCTATTATATTGAGAGTTTTTAACATGAAAGAAGGGTTGAATTTTACCAAAAGTCTTTTCTGTGTCTATTGAAATAATTATGTGGTTTTGACTTTTGTTCTGCTTATGAGATGAATCACATTTACTAATTTGTGTATGTTGAGCCAAACTTGCATCCTGGTGATGAGGCCTACTGAATCATGGAGGATTAACTTTTTGATGTACTGCTGGATTCAGTTTGCAAGTATTTTGTTGAGGATTTTTGCATTGATGTTCATCAAGGATATTGGCCTGAAGTTTTATATTTTGTGTGGGTCTCTGCCAGGTTTTGGTATCAGGGTGATGTTGTCCTCACAGAATGAGTTGAGGAGGAGTCCTTCCTCCTCAAATTTTTGGAATAGTTTCGGGAAAAATGGTACCAACTCGTCTTTGTACATCTGGTAGACTTTGGCTGTGAATCAATCAGATCCTGAATTTTTTTTGGTTGGTAGGCTATTTATTACTGATTCAATTTTGGAACTCATAATTGGTCTGTTCAGGGAATCGATTTCTCCCTAGTTCATTCTTGGGAGGGTATATGTATCCCAGGAATTTATCCATCTCTTCTAGGCTTTCTAGTTTGCATGCATAGAGGTGTTCATAGTAGTTTCTTATGGTTATTTCTATTTCTGTGGGGTCAGTGGTAATGTCCCCTTTATCATTACTAATTGTGTTTATTTGGATCTTCTTTCTTTTCTTTTTTTTTTTTTTTTTTTTGAGATGGAGTCTCGCTGTGTCGCCCAGGCTGGAGTGCAGTGGCGTGATCTCGGCTCACTGCAAGCTCCGCCTCCCAGGTTCACGCCATTCTCCTGCCTCAGCCTCCTAGTAGCTGGGACTACAGGCGCCCGCCACCATGCCCGGCTAGTTTTTTGTATTTTTAGTAGAGACGGGGTTTCACCATATTAGCCAGGATGGTCTCGATCTCCTGACCTCGTGATCCACCCGCCTTGGCCTCCCAAAGTGCTGGGATTACAGGCTTGAGCCACCGCGCCCGGCCTCTTTTCTTCTTTATTAGTCTAGCTGGTAGCCTTTTTATCTTATTAAATTTTTAAAAAAAACAACTCCTGTATTCCTTGATTTTTTTAAATGATTTTTTGTCTCAGTTTCATTCAGTTCAGTTCTAATTTTGATTATTTCTTGCCTTCCACTAGCTTTGGCACTGATTTGTTTTTACTTCTCTAATTCCTTCGGTTGTTTTGTTAAGTTGTTAATTTGAGATCTAATTTTTTGATATGGGCATTGAGTGCTATAAATTTCTCTATGAATACTACCTTAGCCATGTCTCAGAGATTCTGGTATATTGGATCATTGTTCTCCTTAGTTAAAAATCACTTATTGATTTCTGCCTTAATTTCATTATTTACCCAAAGTCATTCAGGAGCATGTTGCTTAATTTCCATGTAATTGCATGGTTTTGAATGATTTTCTTAGTTTTTGGCTACTATTTTTATTGCACTGTGGCCCGAGAGTGTGTTTGGTATGATTTCAGTTCTTTTGCATTTGCTGAGGATTGTTTTTTGTCCAATTATATAGTCCATTTTAGAATGCGTACCATGTGGTGGTGAGAAGAATGTTATTTTGAGGTGGAGAGTTTTGTAGAGGTCTGTCACATCCATTTGGTACAATTTGGGTTCATTTTCATATTGCTATGAAGAAATACCCAAGACTGGGTAATTTATAAAGAAAAAGAGATTTAATGGACTCACAATTCCATATGGCTGGGGAGGCCTCACAATCATGGCAGAAGGCTGAGGATGAGCAAAGGCACATCTTACATGGCAGCAGGCAAGAGAGCATATGCAGAAGAACAGCCATTCATAAAACCAGCAGATCTTGTGAGACTTATTCAGTATCATGAGATCAGCATGGAAAAACCCACCCCGATGATTTGATTACCTCCCATTGGGTCCCTCCCATGACACATGAGGATTATGGGAACTACAATTTAAGATGAGATTTGGGTGGGGACACAGCCAAACCATACCATTCCACCCCTGGTCCCTCTCGAATCTTGCGTTCTCACATTTCAAAACCAATCATGCCTTCTCAACAGTCCCCCCAAAGTCTTAACTCATTTGAGCATTAGCTCAAAAGTCCACCATCCAAAGTCTCATCTGAGACAAGGCAAGTCCCTTCCACCTATGCACCTGTAAAACCAAAAGCAAACAAAAGCAAGTTAGTTTTTTCATAATGGGAGTAAAAAAAAAGATACAATGGGGGTACAGGCATTGGATAAATACACCCAATCCAAATGGAAAAAATGGCCAAAATGATGTGGCTACAGGCTCCATGAAAGTCTGAAATCCAATGGGGCAGTCAAATCTTAATGCTCCAAAATGATCTCTTTTGACTCCATATCTTACATCCAGGCCAAACTGATGCAAGACATAGACTCCCACAGCCTTGGGCAGATCCAGCCCTGTGGCTTTGCAGCGTACAGCCCCAGTCCTGGCTGCTTTCATGGACTGGTATTGAGTATCTACCATTCTGGGTTCTGGAGGACAGTGGCCCTCTTTTCACAGCTCCACTTGGCAGTGCCCCAGTGGGGACTCTGTGTGGGGGCTCTGACCCCACATTTCCCTTCTGCATGGCCTTAGCAGAGGTTCTCCATGAGGGCTCTGCCCCTTCAGCAAATTTCTGTCTGGACATCCTGGAGGTGCTCTCTCTTTTTTATACATCCTCTGAAATCTAGGTGGAGGCTCCCAAACTTCAATTCTTGATTTCTGTACACCTGCAAGCCCAATACCACATGGAAGCTACCAAGGCTTGGAGCTTGTGCTCTCTGAAGCCATGGTCCATGCTGTACCTTGGCCACTTTTAGCCATGACTGGAGTGGCTGGGAGGCAGGGCACCAAGTCCCTAGGCTGCACACAGCAGGGGAGACCCTGAACCTGGCTCAGGAGACCATTTTTTCCCTCCTAGGCCTCTGGGCCTGTGATGGGAGGGGCTGCCTCAAGGTCTCAGATATGCCTTGGGGACATTTTCCCCATTGTTTTGGTGGTTAAGTTTGGTTCCTTGTTACTTATGCAAATTCTGCAGCTGGCTTGAATTTCTCCCCAGAAAATGGGTTTGTCTTTTCTACTGCATTGTGAGGCTGCAAATTCTTCAAACTTTTATGCTGTTTCCTCTTGAACACTTTAGAAATTTCTTCCACCAGATTCCCTAAATGATCTCTCTCAAGTTTAAAGTTTCACATATCTCTAGGGCAGGGGCAAAAATGCTGCTAGTCTCTTTGCATAGCAAGAGTGATCTTTACTCCAGTTCCTAAGAAGTTCCTCATCTCCATCCGAGACCACCTCAGCCTGGATTAATCATATGGAATAATTCATATGATTATTAGCATTTTTCTCAAAGCCATTCTAGAGTTTGGAACTCTAGAAAGTTCCAAACTTTCCCACATCTTCCTGTCTCTGAGCTCTCTAAGTCTTTAGGAAGTTCCAAACTGTCCCACTTGTTCCTGCTTTCTTCTGAATCCTCCAAACTGTTCCAATCTCTGCCTGTTACCTAGTTCCACTGTTGCTTCCATATTTTTGGGTATGTTTACAGAAGCAACCCACTACTCCCAGTACCAATTTACTGTATTAGTCCATTTTCATAATGTTATGAAGAAATACCCAATATTGGGTAATTTATAAAGAAAAGAGGTTTATAGACTCATAGTTCCACATGACTGGGGAAGCCTCACAATCATGGTGGAAGATGAAGGAGGAGCAAAGGCATGTCTTACATGTTGGCAGGCAAGAGAGTGTGTACAGGGGAACTGCCCTTTATAAAACCATCAGATCTCAAAGACTTATTCACTGTCATGAGAACAGCATGGGAAAACCTGCCTCCATGATTCAATTACCTCCCACCAGGTCCCTCCCATGATACGTGGGGATTATAGGAGCTAAAACTCAAGATGAGATTTGGGTGGGGATACAGCCTAACCATATGAGGTCCTGAATATCTTTGTTAATGTTCTGCCTTGATGATCTGTCTAATACTGTCAGTGGAATGTTGAAGTCCCTCATTATTATTGTGTAGGAGTTGATGTCTCTTTGTAAGTCACCAAGAACTTGCTTATGAACCTGTGTGCTTCTATGTCGGGTGCATGCATATTTAGGATAGTTAACTCTTGTTGTTGAATTTAACCCTTTACCATTATGTAATGCCCTTCTTTGTCTTTTTTGATCTTTGTTGGTTTGAAGTCTGCTTTGTATGAAATTAGAATCGCAACTCCTGCTTTTTTCTGTTTTCCATTTGCTTGATAAGTTTTCCTCCATCCCTTTATTTTGAGCCTATGGGTGTCATTGCATGTGAGACAGCATTCTTGAAGACAGCATACCATTGAGTCTTGCTTTTTTATCCAGCTTGCTACTTTGTGCCTTTTAAGTGGGACATTTAAGCCATTTACCTTCAAGGTTAGTATTGATATGTGTGGATTTGATCCTGTCATGTGTTGTCAGCTGGTTATTATGTTATCTTGTTTGTGTTTTTGCTTTATAGTGTCACTGGTCTGTGTATTTAAGTGTGTTTTCATATTAGCTGGTAACAGTCTTTTCTTTCTATATTTAGTGCTCCTTTCAAGATCTCTTATAAGGTAGGTCTGGTGGTAAAAACTTCCTCAACATTTGCTTATCTTAAATGGATCTTATTTCTCCTTTGCTTAGGAAGCTTAGTTTAGCTGGTGATATGGTTTGGCTGTGTCCCAACTCAAATCTCATCTTGAATTTTAGCTCCAAGAACTCCAACAACTCCAAGGTACAGTAATTGAATAATGGGGCAGGTCTTTCCTGTGCTGTTCTCATGATAGTGAATAAGTCTCATGAAATCTGATGGTTTTATAAAGGGAAGTTTCCCTGCACAAGTTCTCTTCTTTTGTTTGCCACCATGTGAGAGATGCCTTTCACCTTATGTCACGATTGTGAGGCCTCCCCAGCCACATGGAACTGTCAGTCCACTAAATCTGTTCTTCCTTATAAATTACCCAGTCTTGGGTAAGTCTTTATCAGCAGTGCAAAAATGGACTAATACAGCTGGATATGAAATTCTTGGTTGAAGATTTTTTTCTTTAAGAATATTGAATATAGGCCCTGAATCTCTTCTGGCTTGTAGGGCTTCAGCTGAGGGGTCCTGCTGTTAGCCTGATGGGGTTCCCTTTGTAGGTGACCTCACCTTTCTCTTTAGCTGCCTTTAACATTCTTTCTTTCATTTTGACCTTGGAAAATCTGATGGTTAGTGTCTTGGGGATCATCTTCTTGGGCAGAGTCTTACAGAAGTCTCTGTATTTCCTGAATTTGACTGTTGGCCTCTCTAGCAAGGTTGGGGAAGTTTTCATGAACAATATCCTGAAATATGTTTTCCAGGTTGTTTGCTTTCTTGCCCACCCTTTCAGGGATGCCAGTGATTTGTAGATTTGGCCTATTTACATGATCCCATACTTCTTGGAGATTTTGGTCATTTCTTCTTATTCTTTTTATTTGATTTTTGTCTGATAGTCTTATTTCAGAGAGCTAGTCTTCAAGTTCTGAATTTTATTTCTCAGCTTGGTTTATTCTGTTGGTAATACTTGTGACTGCATTGTGAAATTATTGTATTGTGTTATTCAGCTCTGTCAGACACATTAGTGTTTTTTTAATAAAATTTTAATGTATTGGCTATTTAATATATTGGCTATTTTGTCCTTTAGCTCCTGTATGGCTTTCCTGTGATTCTCAGTTTCCTTGGATTAGGTTTTGCCATCCTCCTGAATCTCAATGATTTTTGTTCCTATCCATACTCTGAATTATATTTCTGTCATTTCAGCCAGCTCAGTCTGGTTAAGAACCCTTACTGAAGAATTTGTGCAGTTGTTTGGAAGACATAGAGCACTCTGGCCATTTGAGTTACCAAAGTTCTTGCATTGGATCTTTCTTATCTCTGCATTTGGGTGTTCATTTAACTGCAGTGTAGATTTAGTACAGTCAGTAGAGTTCTTTTCTGGATGTTTTCACAGAGCCGTGGTTTTGTGCAGGGTCTTTATTTGAAGCTGACTTCTTGTCTTTGGTTTCAGAGGGGGTATGTTAGTGAAGTAATTTTGGTATTGAAGCTTTGAAGTGTGATTCAGTAGGTGGCACTTAGACATATTTGTTGGTTGGTAGACTGTTACTCAGTCATGTGCTTCCTTTGTGTTTTCTCACAGTTGCAGCTGTGTTTCCTCTCAATGCTCTGAAAACATGTGTTCCTCTCCACCTTGACTGCTAGCTGTAGATTCTGGCTTGGCATTCCTTGGCTGCCCACTGCAGTTTTGGGGTGATCTCAGTATTTATGTTCCTTTCCCAACTTGGAGAGAGTAGAGGAAGGGACTTTAGTAGTGGTTGTTGCCAAGGGTCTTTCGCTTGTCTCCTAGGGGCTCCACCCCAGAGAGATGCAGGTCAGCAATAACTAAGTGCAATCGGGCCAGGATGGAGGGTCTGTGCTGTGGGTGCAAGTCGGGGGTTCCTTATTTGGTGACAAGCAGTGGGGGTGGATGGGATCCATGGAAGATGGACTGACCTCCTCTGCTTGGGTCTGCTGCAGCTTGTGGAAGGTGTGGATAAGGCATTTAGGGTCTTTGCTCCTTCATTAGTCTGAGGGTAGCAAGGCCAGTTCCACTGCAGAGGTAGTGGCAGAGAGGCTTTCAGTTGCCCCTGGGGGCTCTGTTCAGGGAGTTGCTGAGCTGCTTACTGGCTTTATACTCCCAGTGAGGGGTGGCTGGAGGTCCAGGCCTGGAGAACCTACCCAGTGAAGAGATATGGGAATGGGCACCCATGTTAACAGTCTGGTCATTTTTCCTTAGGGCTGCTGCAGTACACTGGGAGCCCACTCCAGTCCATAGTCACCTCAGATTTTCTAGTACCTGGAGGTACCAACAGCGAAGGCCACAAAACAGCAAAGATGGTGGCCTGTTCCTCTCTCTAGGAGCTCTATTCTATCGAGATTTGACTCTTTTGCCAGCCCCACTGCACCTGTAGGAGGTGGCTGCAGACTCCAGTTGGGAGACCTCACTCAGTGAGGAGAAATGTGATTGGGGATCTGCTTAATAAAACAGACTGGCCATGCCTTTAGTAGAGCAGCTGTGCTGTTTTGGGGGTCCACTTCAGCCTCTGGTCACTTCAAGACTCTTCAAAGCCTGAAGGGTGGAATGGCTAAGTCACCCAAACAGCAAAAATGGTGGGCCACCCCTCTCTTTGGGAGCTCCATCTTAGAGAGGTTTCAAATCTCTGTCAGCCAGAATATATATATATATATATATATATATATATATAAAGTGGTGGGTGTGGCTGGAGACCCTAGTTGGGAGGTCCCACCCAGTTAGGAGGAGTGGGATTGAGGACCCACTTAAAAAAGCAACCTGACCACATTTTTGTGGAACAGCTGTGCTGTGCTCAGGTACTGCTTCCGCCCCGGTCGGCTTGGACTCTCCAAAGCCCAAAGGCTGGAACCGCTAAGTCACTCAAACAGCAAAGATGGAGGCCCACCCCTTTCCATGGGAGCATCCTCTCAGGTAGGTACAATGCTGCTACAGGTGGCTGGCTGAAATTCCAAGCCAGTGCCTCTTATCCTGTGAGGTACCTTGGAAGTAGGGACTACAGACTGTTGCTGATCAGCACCCTGGATTCAGCCTGTTTCCTAGAGGTATGTACGAGGTCTAATCTCCTGTTTTGCCAGAGTGGCTGTTACTTTTGCTGAGAAGCCTGAAAAACCCAGGTATCTAAGGCTCCTGGGTCTCCATGTGTACCTGTGTGGCTCCATGTAGCTCTGTGTGTTAGACTGAAGGCCCTGGTGGAGTGGGTTCATGAGGGGAGCTCCTGACCTGAAGGTTGCAAAGATCTATAAGAGAAGTATGGTTTTTTGGGGTTGCTCACTCATACCGATTGCATCCCTGGTTGGGGCTAGGGAAGGTTTCCCTGGCTCTGTGTCACTCCCTGGTGGGCCGTCATCCTGCCTTGCTTTTCACCATTCTCGTGGGTTGAGTTGTTTCCTTGATTAGTTCTAATGTATGTACCTGGATGTGTCAATTAAAGGTGCCGTATTTACATTCATTCCCTTTCATTCCTCTGTGATTGTATTGTACCATCTTTTTGACGTGCTGTTGGATTCAGTTTGGTAGGAGGATTTTTGTGCCTATGT
Organism: Theropithecus gelada; assembly: GCF_003255815.1. Lineage (NCBI taxonomy): Eukaryota > Metazoa > Chordata > Mammalia > Primates > Cercopithecidae > Theropithecus > Theropithecus gelada. The sequence continues at coordinate 83,577,040 of NC_037673.1, read as the reverse complement.
TCATCAGAGGTATTGACCTGTAGTTTTCTTTTTTGTTGTTGTTGTTTCTTTGCTTGGTTTTGGTATCAAGGTGATGCTGGGCTCATAGAATGAGTTAGGGAGAACTCTCTGCTTTTCAATTTTTTGGAATAGTTTCAGGAAGATTGATAATAGTTCTTCTTTGTACATTTGGCAGAAGTTAGCTGTTAATCCATCTGGTCTTAGGCTTTTCTTTGTTGGGAGACTTTATATTACTGATTCAATCTCAGTTACTGGTCTGTTCAAGCTTTTCATTTCTTCCTGTTTTGATCCTAGTAGGATGTATGTTTTCGGAAACTTAAATCTGTTTCCTTAAAGCTTTACATTTTGTCAGCATGTAGTTGCTCATGGTAGTCTCTGATGATCTTTTGTATCTCTGTGATATCAGTTGTAATATCTCCTTTTTCCTTTCTGATTATGTTTATTTGGTCTTCTCTCTTCCTGGTTAGTCTAGTTAGTAGTTACCAATTATTTTTATATTTTCAAAAGAACATTTTTTTTTTCCATATAATTGATCCTTTGTATTGTTTTTTGGTCTCAATTTCATTTAGTTCTGCTATGGCCCTTGTTCTTCATTTCCTCCTGCTAATGTTGGGTTTGGTTTATTCTTGCTTTTCTGGGTCTTTGAGGTGCATTGTTGGATTGCTAATTTGGAATTTTTAAACTCTTTTGATGTAGGCATTTATTGCTATATACTTCCCCCTTAGCACTACTTTTGCTGTATCCCACAGGTCTTAGTATGTTGTGTTTCCATTTTCATTTGTTTCAAGAAATTGTTTGATTTCCATTTTTATTTTTTTATTGATCCAATGATCATTCAGGAGCATGTTGTTTAATTTTTATGTATTTGTATAGTTTCCAAAGTTCCTTTTCCTATTGATTTCTCATTTTATTCCATTGTGGTCTGAGAAGACACTTGATATGATTTCAAATTTTAAAAAATTTTCTGAGACTTTTTTATGTAGCCTATTATGTGGTACATCCTGCAGAATGTTCCATGTGTTGATGGAAAAAAAAATGTACATTCTGTAGTTGTTGGATAGAGTGTTCTGTAAATATCTGTTAGGGCCATTTGGTCTAAAGTCCAGTTTAAATTCAATGTTTCTTTGTTGAATTTCTGTCTAGCTGATTTGTTTAATGCTGAGGGTGGAATGTTGAGTCCCCCACTATTATGGTATTGAAGTTTATCTCTTTCTTTAGATCTAGAATATTTGTTTTATGAATTTGGGTGTTCCAGTTTTGGATGTGTATATGTTTAGAATTGTTAAATATTCTTGCTGAATTGATCCCTTTATCATTGTTTAATAATCTTACTTGTCTTTTTTTAATTGTTCTTGAGATAAAGTCTTTTTATCTGATATAAGTATAGCTACTCCTGCTGACTTTTGTTTTCCTTTTGCATATAATAACCTTTTCCATTCCTTTACTTTCAGTTTATATGTGTCTTTACTGCTAAGGTGAGTTTCTTATAAGAAGTACATAGTTGCATCATGCTTTTTAAAAAAATCAATTCAGCCATTCTGTATCTTCTAAGTGGAGAATTTAATTCATTTATGTTCAAGGTTATTATTGATATATGATGCTGTGTTTCTGTCACATTATAAATTGTTTTCTGATTGTTTTATATATTGTTTATTCCCTTATTTTTCTCTTATTGTTTGTCTTTTAAGCATTTCTTATAATAAATTGCCTCAGTATTTGCTTGTCTGGGAAAGACTTTACTTCTTCATTTATAAAATATAATTGTGTTGGTTATAGTATTTTTGGCTTCTTGACTGTGAGATTTTTTTCTTTCAGCACCTTAAAAATATCGTCCCGTTCTCTTCTGGTCTTTAAACTTTCTGCTGAGAAATCCACTGTGAATCTAATGGGATTTCCTTCATAGGTGACTAGCCACCTTTCTCTTGCTGTTTTTAGAATTTATTCTTTATCATTGACTTTAGACGGTCTGATAATAATGTGCCATGGAGACCATTTTTCATTGTATCTGCCCATTGATCATTGAACTTCTTGCCTCTGAGTGTCTAAATCTCTTGCTAGACTTGGGAATTTTTCATTTATTATTTTGTTAAATTGATTTTCTAATCCTTTTGTTTTCTCTTTTCCTTGGGAATACCAGTAATTTGTGTATTGATCACTTTATGTTGTCTCAAATGTCATGAAGGCTTTGCTTATTCTTTTTTCTGTTTTTTTTTTCTTTATTTTTATCTGACTGGGTTATTTCTTTTTTTTTTAATTTTCTTTTTTTGAGTTTTTAAATTATTATTATTATACTTTAAGTTCTAGGGTACATGTGCATAACGTGCAGGTTTGTTACATATGTATACATGTGTCATGTTGGTGTGCTGCACCCATCAACTCATCAGCACCTATCAACTCATCATTTACATCAGGTATAACTCCCAATGCAATCCCTCCCCACTCCTCCCTCCCCATGATAGGCCCCGGCGTGTGATGTTCCCCTTCCCAAGTCCAAGTGATCTCACTGTTCAGTTCCCACCTATGAGTGAGAACATGCGGTGTTTGGTTTTCTGTCCTTGTGACAGTTTGCTGAGAATGATGGTTTCCAGCTGCATCCATCTCCCTACAAAGGACACAAACTCATCCTTTTTTATGGCTGCATAGTATTCCATGGTGTATATGTGCCACATTTTCTTAATCCAGTCTGTCACTGATGGACATTTGGGGTGATTCCAAGTCTTTGCTATTGTGAATAGTGCCACAATAAACATACGTGTGCATGTGTCTTTATAGCAGCATGATTTATAATCCTTTGGGTATATACCCAGTAATGGGATGGCTGGGTCATATGGTACTTCTAGTTCTAGATCCTTGAGGAATCGCCACACTGTTTTCCATAATGGTTGAACTAGTTTACAGTCCCACCAACAGTGTAAAAGTGTTCCTATTTCTCCACATCCTCTCCAGCACCTGTTGTTTCCTGACTTTTTAATGATTGCCATTCTAACTGGTATGAGATGGTATCTCATTGTGGTTTTGATTTGCATTTCTCTGATGGTGAGCGATGATGAGCACTTTTTCACGTGTCTGTTGTCTGTATGAATGTCTTCTTTTGAGAAATGTCTGTTCATATCCTTTGCCCACTTTTTGATGGGGTTGTTTGTTTTTTTTCTTGTAAATTTGTTTGCGTTCTTTGTAGGTTCTGGATATTAGCCCTTTGTCAGATGAGTAGATTGCAAAAATTTTCTCCCATTCTGTAGGTTGCCTGTTCACGCTGTAGGTAGTTTCTTTTGCTGTGCAGAAGCTCTTTAGTTTAATGAGATCCCATTTGTCAATTTTGGTTTTTGCTGCCATTGCTTTTGGTGTTTTAGACATGAAGTCCTTGCCCATGCCTATGTCTTGAATGGTATTACCTAGGTTTTCTTCTAGGGTTTTTATGGTATTAGGTCTAACATTTAAGTCTCTAATCCATCTTGAATTAATTTTTGTATAAGGAGTAAGGAAAGGATCCAGTTTCAGCTTTCTACTTATGGCTAGCCAATTTTCCTGAATGGGTTATTTCAAAAGACCTGTCTTCAAGTTCTGATATTCTTTTTCTGCCTGATCTATTCCATTGTTGAAGCTTTCAAATATATTTTGTATTTTCTTCAATTATTTGTTCAGTTCTAGAATTTCTATCTGGGTCTTTTTAAAGTAATCTATGTCCTTGGTACAGTTCTTATTTATATCCTGAATTGTTTTTCTGAGTCTTTGTATTCATCTCAGAATTCTTTTGTATCTCACTCACTTCTTTAAACTCAGTCTTTTGAATTATTCATCTTGAATTTTGGTGATTCTTTTTTATTAAGATCTATTGCTGGAGAATTATGTGTTCTTTCCTTGTCATATTGACTTGTTTTTCATGTTTCCTGTGTCATTTTGTTGATTTCTGTGCATCAGTTTTTCCTATTTTTGAATTTACTTGTGGGGAGGACTTTTTCCTGAGGATATATCTGTGGTGTTGGTTGGTTAGGGCACTTTGGCTTTGATTCTGTGTGCATGTAGTAGTGTAGTCTCTGTATGGATTCTTTGGCTATAAATGGTGTTAGTACTTTCTGTGATTTCCTCAGAGGGTTAGGGTGCACTTATTAGTGCCAGCTCTAGTGAAATTGTGCTGGGGACTTGGAAGTCAAGTGGGCCAGAGTTTAGGCCCCTGTGTTAGCAACAGTGGGCTGAGCATGCCTATCTTTGTGCCCCAGAGTGGTGTATGTTGGCACCTGTTTTGGCAGTTATTGTTAAGCTGATTCTTAAGTCTGCAGTTGGCTTGCTTGCATGTTGGTAATGGAAATGGTGGGCTAGGTGGGTGAGCATATCCTCAGGTTCCTGGGCAGCTGGTGTGGTATGGGTAATGGCAGTAGCAGTAATGGGATGACCCTCTGGGTCTTGAGTGGTATAGGTTGGTGTTGGCAGTGGCTGCAGTTCATGGGCACCCTCAACAGCTCCAGATACACTGCTCCCAGACTCTCCTATTCTCTGTGGCATCAATGCCACAGTATCACTCAGAGGGAGAAAGGGCTCTAACATTTTGTGCAAGCCAAGCATGGAGGTCATGTCATCAATGGGGTTACAGTTACCACTTACTGCCCCAGACAAGTAGCCTTTTGGCTCGCCTGCCCTGGTATCTTGTGGAAGCAGGGGTGGGCATGCAGAGTGGGAAGAGATCTATGTGAGAGCTCAAGGACAGGTGCCACTCCACCAGTGGAAGGGCATATTAATCTTTGCTTACACAGTGGAGTTCAGAGTTTGTGCCACTGCTGGTGGCAGAATGACTTATCATTCCCAGAAAGGGAGCTCTTAGCCTCTGGAAAGAATGAGATTTGGTTTACTTCATCCCAGAGGCTGCCTTTTGATGCACTACACCATCCTTTCCCTGGGCAATGGCACTCCCTGTGGCTTAGAGTATTGAGGACCTTGCAGCATCTTTGGATTCAGCCAGTGCTCTGCCACTGCAGCCCTCCAAGTGAACAGTGGTGAATATAAGTGGGAACTTCTGAAATGTGGAGATATGGGAGCTGTTGCCCTCAAAGCAGAATTCAGTCTCATGACAGCTATGCTCCCCAAATTATGCTCTGTTGCAGCTGTTCAGGTCTGTGTGGGCGTGGCCCTGTAGGAGTTTCCTGTCTGGTGCAATGCCCTTATGGGGTCTCTAAATCACCAGCCACATTAGTGTCAAGGTGTGTGTGGGTAGAGAAGCTCTTCTGCGTTTCGATTGCAGCAGTCTGTGGCCAGGATGTGGACCTCTGAAGCTCTCACTTACCCTTTTGTTGCAATTTTGAGCCCCTTGGGGCTCCCAGTTGATCTTGGCTAAGCTGACCACTTGCTTCCTTTGACTTCTATGCTTCAGGTGTTTTCTGTGAGTTCTCTGTTAGACTCTAGGTTCTCTCTCTGATATTCTCTGTTGGCTCTTCTTTCTGGACAAGGTGGGTGTATAACGTCTTGAGTCAGCCATCTTGAATCTTTTTTTGGAAACTCAGTTTTCATGTAGCTCAATTCTAAATATTTATGCTGACATTTATGATTTTAATTTAAAATTTTCTAGAATTCTCTTATGAGGAGAATATAGTCCAAATTGGTTCTGTGACTTGCTAATTGTGTTCTCTTCTCTTTACTCCATTACTCCGTCCAGACAGGCTTCCTTCAGATCTGCTCTCCCAGCACCAGGACACCCTCTTTTATTTCACTTTCCATGGGTGTTCCCATTGTCCATTTGAGAGTGGGCCCCCTTCACTGTTTTGGGAGCTCCTTGGGTCAGGAACCATGCTATATTTGCACTCCCATTTCCTAGCACAGAGCCTATTGTTTATTTCAGCAAGTATTTATTTGGCACCACTAAAGAGACAGATGAGAACTCAGGCTTTGTAGAGCTTCTGCAGTCTTTTAGGGTAAAGAAAGACACAATTGACTTAAGATGCATGAAATTCCGTGGTAGAAATGCAGACTGTTCTTGGAGGGGCATCCTACGGAAAGTTTCCTTTAGGAGTGGTAACTATTTTGAGGCCTGAAGAATTAGCAGGAGTCAGTGGAAAGAGACATGTAGCAGATTTTGCAGAATAAGTATGCACTGGAAGAATTTGTATGTTCTGGGTGGAAACAGAAATTTGATTATCTTATTTTCATGGAGGTGTTCTTTATTTTTTTCATTGGAAGCAGTTTCATTTTATTTTTATTTTAGATTCAGCATGTACTTGCGTAGCTTTATTACACGGGCATATTGCATAACGCTGAGGTTTGGGCTTCTAGTGAACCCATTAACCAAATAGTGAACATGGTGTCTAGGGACTTAGAACATAGGTAGTTTCTCAACCCTCACCCCCTCCCACCTAACCTTCTCTTGGAGTCCTCAAGTGTTTATTATTTTACTTCCCACGTCCATGAGTACCCGCTGTTTAGCCCCCATTCATAAGTGAAACCATGTGATATTTGATTTTCTGATTTTGAGTTATTTCATGTAGAATAATGACCTTTAGCTTCATCCATGTTGCTGTGAAGGACATGATTTCATTCCTTTTTATGACTGCATAGTATGCCATGGTGTATACAAAACACATTTTCTTTATCCAGTCAGTTGTTGATGGACACTCAGGTTGATTCCATGTCTTTGCTATTGTGAATGGTGCTGCGATAAAAATATGAGTGAAAATGTCTTTTTGATGAAATGGTTTCTTTCCTTGGATAGATATCCAGTAATGGGATTGTGAGGTTGAATAGTAGTTCTATTTTTAGTTATTTGAGAAATCCTCATACTGTTTTCCATAGCGGTTGTACTAATTTACATATTTACTTTCCTGCTGACAGTATATAAGAATTCCCTTTTCTCCACATTTTTGCCAAAATCTGTCAATGCTGACTTTTTTTTTTTTTTTTTTTTTTTTTTTTAAACTCCTTTCATTTAAAGCACCCAATTTTGGCCTGATTCAGTCTATTTGGGGTATCTGGGCAATTGAAAATTTATACTATAATTCTGGGTTAGTTTTAGTCTCAAATGTCTTTTGCTCCCTTTTCCTTCTCAAGGTGCCACCTGTACTGGGGAAGGCTTGTGGGTTGGCTTCTGAGGTGTAATACTTCCTTGCCTGATCTCTGCCCTCCTGACATTGCTGCTTCTGATGCTGCTGTGTCCCAGGCTGGTAGAGCTGGGGTGTGTTTTCTTGGCCTTATAGGGACCAGGAGTGTCTATCTTTGCTGATCCATCCTTGCCTTGGCATTGGCTGGCATAGCTGATCCTTGGAGTTTTAGTGAAACTCCAGTCGCTGGCTTAGGCTGGCTACCCCCATGGCTTTTGCTTCAGGGTCCCTAGCCCCTCAACACAAGAACTTAATCCAGGCCACTGGCTATCAATTCTCTGCTATCATCTGTATCCCCTGCCATTTGGGAGTTGTGGGAAACTGGTAAGCATTATATCTGCCCCTCTTTTTACTATAACACATAACAGTATGATTTCTACTCTGCTGTGACTGTTTCATGTTAGCAAGGGGCACCCTAAAAGGTGATCTCTTCCCAAAGTTCTACATGGAAAGTGGGGCTCAAGAGCATTCTACTATCTATTTTCTCCTCATCCCATCTCAGGCTCCCTCATCTTGCCACTTCCTACACCCACTAAGCCAATGCCCAGTTGTTGGTATCCCTGGGTCTCTGAGAAATCTGGTTTATGACCTAGTCTTTTATCCTGTTTCTTCCTTCCCATGGGAAGGATATCTCATGCTATTGTGTACTAGCTAGTGCCTCAGCCTAGGAGTTCACCATAGACAGGCTCCAATGGGGTAGATTGAGAAGCCAGGGATTTGTTCTTTTTGGAAATATGGAGGTTGTTCTCTTTCCTCACCTAGCCTCAAGTATGGCAATAGCCAATAATACCTACTTCCTGTGAAGACTAGATTCTATTGGACCCATGGCTTCCCAGGCCGGCTTTCTTTCATTCTTTTTTTAAAAATTATTATTATACTTTAAGTTCTAGGGTACATGTGCACAACGTGCAGGTTTGTTACATATGTATACATGTGCCATGTTGTTGTGCTGCACCCATTAACTCGTCATTTACATTAGGTATATCTCCTAATGCTATCCCTCCTCCCTACCCCCTCCCTACAATAGGCCCCAGTGTGTGATGTTCCCCTTCCTGTGTCCAACTGATCTCATTGTTTAATTCCCACCTATGAGTGAGAACATGCGGTGTTTGGTTTTCTGTCCTTGTGACAGTTTGCTGAGAATGATGGTTTCCAGCTGCATCCATCTCCCTACAAAGGACACGAACTCATCCTTTTTTATGGCTGCATAGTATTCCATGGTGTATATGTGCCACATTTTCTTAATCCAGTCTGTCACTGATGGATATTTGGGGTGATTCCAAGTCTTTGCTATTGTGAATAGTGCCACAATAAACATATGTGTGCATGTGTCTTTATAGCAGCATGATTTATAATCCTTTGGGTATATACCCAGTAATGGGATGGCTGGGTCATATGGTACTTCTAGTTCTAGATCCTTGAGGAATCGCCATACTGTTTTCCACAATGGTTGAACTAGTTTACAGTCCCACCAATAGTGTAAAAGTGTTCCTATTTCTCCACATCCTCTCCAGCACCTGTTATTTCCTGATTTTTTAATGATTGCCATGCTAACTGGTATGAGATGGTATCTCATTGTGGTTTTGATTTGCATTTCTCTGATGGTGAGCAATGATGAGCATTTTTTCATGGGTCTGTTGGCTGTATGAATGTCTTCTTTTGAGAAATGTCTGTTCATATCCTTTGCCCACTTTTTGATGGGGTTGTTTGTTTTTTTCTTGTAAATTTGTTTGAGTTCTTTGTAGGTTCTGGATATTAGCCCTTTGTCAGATGAGTAGATTGCAAAAATTTTCTCCCATTCTGTAGGTTGCCTGTTCACTCTGATGGTAGTTTCTTTTGCTGTGCAGAAGCTCTTTAGTTTAATGAGATCCCATTTGTCAATTTTGGCTTTTGTTGCCATTGCTTTTGGTGTTTTAGACATGAAGTCCTTGCCCATGCCTATGTCCTGAATGGTATTACCTAGGTTTTCTTCTAGGATTTTTATGGTTTTAGGTCTAACATTTAAGTTTCTAATCCATCTTGAATTAATTTTCGTATAAGGAGTAAGGAAAGGATCCAATTTCAGCTTTCTACTTATGGCTAGCCAATTTTCCCAGCACCATTTATTAAATAGGGAATCTTTTCCCCATTTCTTGTTTTTCTCAGATTTGTCAAAGATCAGATGACTGTAGATGTTTGATATTATTTCTGAGGGCTCTGTTGTGTTCCATTGGTCTATATCTCTGTTTTGGTACCAGTACCATGCTGTTTTGGTTACTGTGGCCTTGTAGTATAGTTTGAAGGCAGGTAGTGTGATGCCTCCAGCTTTGTTCTTTTGGCTTAGGATTGTCTTGGCAATGTGGGGTCTTTTTTGGTTCCATATGAATTTTAAAGCAGTTTTTTCCAATTCTATGAAGAAAGTCATTGGTAGCTTAATGGGGATGGCATTGAATCTATAAATTTTCTTGGGCGGTATGGCCATTTTCACAATATTGATTCTTTCTATCCATGAGCATGGTGTGTTCTTCCATTTGTTTGTGTCCTCTTTTATTTCACTGAGCAGTGGTTTGTAGTTCTCCTTGAAGAGTTCATTTACATCCCTTGTCAGTTGGATTCCTAGGTATTTTATTCTCTTTGAAGCTATTGTGAATGGGAGTTCATTCATGATTAGGCTCTCTGTTTGTCTGTTACTGGTGTACAAGAATGCTTGTGATTTTTGCACATCAATTTTGTATCCTGAGACTTTGCTGAAGTGGCTTATCAGCTTAAGGAGATTTTGGGCTGAGACGAAGGGGTTTTCTAAATATACAATCATGTCATCTGTAAACAGGGACAATTTGACTTCTTTTCCTAACCAAATACTCTTTATTTCTTTCTCTTGCCTGATTGCCCTAGCCAGAACTTCCAACACTATGTGAATAGGAGTGGTGAGAGAGGGCATCCCTGTCTTGTGCCACTTTTCAAAGGGAAAGCTTCCAGTTTTTGCCCATTCAGTATGATATTGGCTGTGGGTTTGTCATAAATAGCTCTAATTATTTTGAGATATGTTCCATCAATACCAAATTTATTGAGTTTTTAGCATGAAGGGCTGTTGAATTTTGTCAAAGGCCTTTTCTGCATCTATTGAGATAATCATGTGGTTTTTGTCTTTGGTTCTGTTTATATGCTGGATTACATTTACTGATTTGCATATGTTGAACCAGCCTTGCATCGCAGGGATGAAGCCCACTTGATCATAGTGGATAAGCCTTTTGATGTGCTGCTAGATTCCGTTTTCCAGTATTTTATTGAGGATTTTTGCATTGATGTTCATCAGGGATATTGGTCTAAAATTCTCTTTTTTTGTTGTGTCTCTGCCAGGCTTTGGTATCAGGATGATTCTGGCCTCACAAAATGAGTTAGGGAGGATTCCCTCTTTTTCGATTGATTGGAATAGTTTCAGAAGGAATGGTACCAACTCCTCCTTGTACCTCTGGTAGAATTTGGCTGTGAATCTGTGTGGTCCTGGACTTTTTTTGGTTGGTAGGCTATTAATTATTGCCTCAATTTCAGAGCCTGCTATTGGTCTATTCAGGGATTCAACTTCTTCCTGGTTTAGTCTTGGGAGAGCATAAGTGTCCAGGAAATTATCCATTTCTTCTAGGTTTTCTAGTTTATTTGCATAGAGATGTTTATAGTATCTCTAATGGTTGTTTGTATTTCTGCAGGGTTGGTGGTGATATCCCCTTTATCATTTTTTATTGCGTCTATTTGATTCTTCTCTCTTTTTTTCTTTAGTAGTCTTGTTAGGGGTCTATCAATTTTGTTGATCTTTTCAAACAACCAGCTCCTGGATTCATTGATTTTTTTTGGAGGGTTTTTTGTGTCTCTATCTCCTTCAGTTCTGCTCTGATCTTAGTTATTTCTTGCCTTCTACTAGCTTTTGAATGTGTTTGCTCTTGCTTCTCTAGTTCTTTTAATTGTGATGTTAGGGTGTCAATTTTAGATCTTTCCTGCTTTCTCTTGTTGGCATTTAGTGCTATAAATTTTCCTCTATACACTGCTTTAAATGTGTCCCAGAGATTCTGGTATGTTGTATCTTTGTTCTCATTGGTTTCAAAGAACATCTTTATTTCTGCCTTCATTTTGTTATGTACCCAGTAGTCATTCAGGAGCAGGTTGTTCAGTTTCCATGTAGTTGAGCAGTTTTGATTGAATTTCTTAGTCCTGAGTTTTAGTTTAATGGCACTGTGGTCTGAGAGACAGTTTGTTATAATTTCTATTCTTTTACACTTGCTGAGGAGTGCTTTACTTCCAACTATGTGGTCAATTTTGGAATAAGTGCAATGGGGTGCTGAGAAGAATGTATATTCTGTTGATTTGGGGTGAAGAGTTCTGTAGATGTCTATTAGGTCAGTTTGGTGCAGAGTTGAGTTCAATTCCTGGATATCGTTTTAACTTTCTGTCTCGTTGATCTGTCTAATGTTGACAGTGGGGTGTTGAAGTCTTCCATTATTATTGTATGGGAGTCTAAGTCTCTTTGTAAGTCTCTAAGGACTTGCTTTATGAATCTGGGTGCTCCTGTATTGGGTGCATATATATTTAGGATAGTTAGTTCTTCCTGATGTATTGATCCCTTTACCATTATGCAATGGCCTTGTCTCTTTTGATCTTTGATGTTTTAAAGTCTGTTTTATCAGAGACTAGGATTTCAACCCCTGCTTCTTTTTGTTTTCCATTTGTTTGGTAGATCTTCCTCCATCCCTTTATTTTGAGCCTATGTGTGTCTCTGCATGTGAGATTGGTCTCCTGAATACAGCAGACTGATGGGTCTTGACTCTTCATCCAATTTGACAGTCTGTGTCTTTTAATTGGACCATTTAGTCCATTTACATTTAAGGTTAATATTGTTATGTGTGAACTCGATCCTGTCATTATGATATTAGCTGGTTATTTTGCTCGTTAGTTGATGCAGTTTCTTCCTAGCATTGATGGTCTTTACATTTTGGCATGTTTTTCAATGGCTGGTACTGGTAGTTCCTTTCCCTGTTTAGTGCTTCCTTCAGGATCTCTTGTAGGGCAGGCCTGGTGGTGACAAAATCTCTAAGAATTTGCTTGTCTGTAAAGGATTTTATTTCTCCTTCACTTATGAAACTTAGTTTGGCTAGATATGAAATTCTGGGTTTAAAATTATTTTCTTTAAGAATGTTGAATATTGGCCTCCACTCTCTTCTGGCTTGTAGAGTTTCTGCCGAGAGATCTGCTGTTAGTCTGATGGGCTTCCCTTTGTGGGTAACCCGACCTTTCTCTCTGGCTGCCCTTAAGATTTTTTCCTTCATTTCAACTTTGGTGAATCTGACAATTATGTGTCTTGGAGTTGCTCTTCTCGAGGAGTATCTTTGTGGTGTTCTCTGTATTTCCTGAATTTGAAAGTTGGCCTGCCTTACTAGGTTGGGGAAGTTCTCCTGGATGATATCCTGAAGAGTGTTTTCCAACTTGGTTCCATTTTCCCCGTCACTTTCAGGTACACCAATCAGACGTAGATTTGGTCTTTTCACATAATCCCATATTTCTTGGAGGCTTTGTTCATTTCTTTTTCCTCTTTTTCCTTTAGACTTCTCTTCTCTCTTCATTTCATTCATTTGATCTTCAATCACTGATACTCTTTCTTCCAGTTGATCGGATTGGTTACTGAAGCTTGTGCATTTGTCACGTAGTTTTCGTGTCACGGTTTTCATCTCTGTCAGTTTGTTTGTGGTATTCTCTGTATTGATTATTCTAGTTATCCATTCTTCCATTCTTTTTTCAAGGTTTTTAGTTTCTTTGCACTGGGTATGTAGTTTCTCCTTTAGCTCTGAGAAGTTTGATTGACTGAAGCCTTCTTCTGTCAACTTGTCAAAGTCATTCTCCATCCAGCTTTGTTCCATTGCTGGTGATGAGCTGCATTCCTTTGGAGGGGGAGATGTGCTCTGATTTTTTGAATTTCCAGCTTTTCTGCACTGCTTCTTCCCCATCTTTGTGGTTTTATCTGCCTTTGGTCTTTGACAATGGTGACGTACTGATGGGGTTTTGATGTGGGTGTCCTTTCTGTTTGTTAGTTTTCTTTCTAACAGTCAGGATCCTCAGCTGCAGGTCTGTTGGAGTTTGCTTGAAGTCCACTCCAGACCCTGTTTTCCTGGGTATCAGAAGCAGAGGCTGCAGAAGATAGAATATTGCTGAACAGTGAGCATTGCTGTCTGATTCTTTCTCTGGAAGCTTTGTCTCAGAGATGTACCCAGCCATGTGAGGTGTGAGGTGTCAGTCTATACCTAGTGGGGGATGTCTCCCAGTTAGACTACTCAGGGGTCAGGGACCCACTTGAGCAGGCAGTCTGTGCGTTCTCAGATCTCAACTTCTGTGCTGGGAGAACCACTGATCTCTTCAAAGCTGTCAGAAAGGGACATTTACAACTGCAGAGGTTTATGCTGCTTTTTGTTTAGCTGTGCCCTGTCCCCAGAGGTGGAGTCTATAGGCAGTTCTCCTTGAGCTGTGGTGGGCTCCACCCAATTCTAGCTTCCTGGAGGCTTTGTTTACCTACTTAAGCCTCATCAATGGTGGGCGCCCCTCCCCCAGCCTCGCTGCTGCCTTGCAGTTAGATCTCAGACTGCTGTGCCAGCAACGAGGGAGGCTCCATGGGTATGGGACCCTCCAGGCCAGGTGTGGGATATAATCTCCTGGTGTTCCATTTGCTAAGACCCTTGGTAAAGTGCAGTATTAGGGTGGGAGTTACCCAATTTTCCAGGTGTTGTGTGTCTCAGTTTCCCTGTGCTAGGAAAAGGAATTCCCTTCCCCCTTGCACTTCCCAGGTGAGGCAATGCCTTGCCCTGCTTCAGCTCTCACTGGTTGGGCTGCAACCACTGACCAGCACCAACCGTCCGGCACTGCCCAGTGAGATGAACCCGGTACCTCAGTTGAAAATGCAGAAATCACCCATCTGTGTTGCTCACACTGGGAGCTGGAGGCTGGAGCTGTTCCTATTCGGCCATCTTCAGCATGAGCCCCAATGCTGAATTTTTAATAATAGCAGAGCAGTAACCACCCAGGGTGCACACCAGTATGGTGCCCATCATCTCAGTTCAGGCCTGAGGGAAGTACAGGTGCCTTTGTGCATAATGGTCACCTGTTTCTCTGTCCTTGGAAAGTTCCCAAGTCACACCAACTGTTTTGCCCATGGTTTCAAAAGTAGAGGGGCTTCTCAACACTTTGGGTGTCACCAGATTGTTGCAGGGGTGAGGGCATCAGGGAAGCAGCCCCACCCACCTACCCTTTCCATGGGCCTTCAAGTTCCTCGGAAGTCCATCTCTGTTAGACTCTTGCTGCTTCCCTTTTTTGCTCCTTAGCTTCTTCCTGCAGCAATCCAACAGGGCCTAGCTTTCTTCCATCAGTTTTCTATTCAGATAATTCCATTCACCTGTAACTTCAATCTTTCTGAGAAGAACTGGCATCCAATGTTGCTAATCAGCCATCTTGGGAGAAAAAAAAGCAATTTATTTTTAGTTGTTAAAATTGCTGAATTCATTTTTGAGGCTCATGAAGGTTTTGGAGAGATAATTAACAAGTTTACATTCACATATATTTTATTGCCTTTCTGTTCTTATTGCTATAATTACTAGGATTCATTTTCAAATTTTTATAAATACTTTTTTTGGGGGTAAATTTTTTCTGCAAAAAATAACTTTTATAACATTTGAAATTAAAAATTTATGCATATAAATTTTATAAAACAGTGAAATATTTTCATCTGGCATATGTCTGCATCAACGTAAATTTTATTTAAGATAATTTGGTTTATACTGATTTTAATCATTCCTATAGTGGTCAACACATTTTCAAAGTCCTTCTGCATATATTATGTCATTCCATATATTAAATTCATAATATTTTCAAACAGTATCAGTCATGATCACTCTTCATACAGCCATGCAAAGTAGACAATACCAGCATTGTCCCTTTCTAAATAGCCCTGACTAGACAGAGGAAGAAGAAACTGAGTCAGAAAGATGACACATAATTCATCTGGTCACAGAGTAGTATTATGTAAGGCGTTTAGTTGTTTTTGAATTACTAAACATTTATTCATTTTGTTTCTTACGTAAATTTGGCAGATTTCTTTATCTACTGGGTAAGTACTTCATTGCAAAGAATCTTGCAAATTGCTCTTGGTCGTCTTACATGATAAATTATTTGCACTTAGAGAAATAGTGATTTATGCTTTACTTTACTAACCACATAATGCCTAGGGTATAAGGGCTGCCTGATATGAGTTTTGGTTTTGAGTCCCTGGCACTTTATTATTCATTTGCAGAGATAGTTCAAAATATTTTAATTATATGGCTATTACTTTTCTAATGTCATATGCAAGTGCAGAATGTTTGCACACACCACGCTTTGCCATTAGTCATGTCTCCTAACATTTTCCTGGCCCACGTTCCAATTCTTCAATGCATTGAAAGTTACTGCGTAGCAGCAGGTAAGAGCTGACCTCAATCAGAGGTGAACTTTTTTTTCTAGTACTAGGATAGGAATCTGTTGTTAACAAATGATTATCTAAAAATGTAGCGTAAAAAAGGATCATCATGTGGTTGACTGTAATTTGGGATTAAAAATGACCAGATCAAGTGGTCAGAATACAGTGTATTGAATTTATCTGTACTAGTTCTTTTTGTCATCTAGAGTCATTAGAAAGCTCAAACATAGTAGCAACATCTCTTTTATCTAGAGTTCACTCCTTCAGCTACTGAACCTAGCAGTAGATACGGCTATGAGCAAGAGAGTCAGCCAAAATCAACAACAACAACAACAAACCAAAAAACTTTTAAGAAGCAAATACAGATGCCAAGATGTCTTCGCACTATATTTCACATATTAAAGACAAATATAATGCCTCATTACCTCATATAATTTCAGTGTTAGATTATCTGGGTTTCTAGCCTGTTAGAATTTGAGATTGGAATAATACATTGACTACTAGACATAGGAATATTGATAGTATTAAATAGTTATAGCTGAAAACGTGAACAGATAAAAGTAAATAAGTATCAAGTGTAAGAAATACTTTCACTTGTATGGAAACCTTATTCACTATCAGTGCCAGATAAACAGGGGGTCATTATATTTTGTAAAATAGACAGGGTCTGCATATAAGGGTTGAAATTTTCCCTACACACTTAAGTATTAAAAATAATATTGAAAAGCCCAAATTTGGAGGCTTTATTTTCTGAGTGATTCTATAAAAGAGAGACCATAATAGCTGTTCCCTTTTTAATCATTTGCCCTTTCATTTGTTTTGTTTTATTTTATTTTTCATGAAAATTTTGATGTCTCTTGTCTCCTTGCCCTCTTCTCTTCAGAGAGCCATTTAATGTCTGTCAAATGTCATGTTACATGTTATAATAACACCACATGGTTATATATAACACCATAAAATATATGTGTGTGACAGCTAGTCATAACCATGCCAGTGATGATGATCAGATTCTATTATATATTTTTAAAGTTTATATGACATTTACATCATAGGCTACTTCTGTGCTCATCTCTGTGGTGGTAATTTTTAAAATCATCTATCTTTTTTCTTTTCTTTCAAATTAACCATTGCATGGAAAAAAGATAATACCAAGGAAAAATTATGTTTGATGAACTTAAAGATATATTTTTTCAATCTCAATTTTTTAATATTAAACATTTGTAGTCACTGTATACATTTTAGGCCATCTAAATTATTTGGAAGCATAAGGTAATGATTCTCAAGCATGTTATTTTAGAAAAACTGCAAGAAATAACTTAGAAAGGAAGTACAAATATATTATTGTATGGAGGAGTAAATCAAAACAAGACTACATATGTTAAACTAGGAAATATTATTGAACAAAATGAAAAGATATCTATGAAGAAAGAAATAGCAGAAGAAGTTGTTCCTGGAAAAGATGAAAAAGTAGAGGAATTTTTAAAAACTTTCCATTTTAATGACCTGATAACAGGGGAGAAAATGGAGTTACGTGTGAGTTGATTTGCTGTAGTTGCATGAGAACCACATTTTCTCAGAACTACTGCAATTGAATCCGTGGAATGACTTTAGGAGGAATCCTAAGTGACTAAATTTCATGCAACAATCATTATTGTGGGCATTTTCAGGTGATGTCCCTCTGTCTTTCTAGATTCTTATGTTATGTTTTTAACAACTTTTACATTTTTCATGTGTTTCATAAAAAATCTCATAATCAAGATTTTACCCAACTGTAGCAGAAAGCCTTAAACAGAGCTGAAATACCTCAATCATTTTCTTTTGATGTCTCTCAGAAATTAGCTAAATTAAAGCCACTCATAATGTTACACTATAAGAACTTAAAATGGAGGAAACAAAGTGCTTAATATTCCAAGCATGACCCAAATACTAAATACAAAGAGATCTGACAGAAAAGACTTTTGCTGAACTCTGTGGAGAGCTATCATTGAGAAGAAAATACCCAATAAATAAATAAAGTAAAAAGTAAAACTTCAAACTAAACCAACCATAAAAAATTCAGTGGTTACCTATCTTATACTTCATGTCATTTTGTTTCATGCTGAAGCAATGGCTAGCTAATTAGGATTTTAAAATAAAACTGTGTAAAACTGTGTGACTCTTTTCTCTGAGACAATTTTTTTTTTTTTACTTTGCATCTTCTTAGGTATCTGCAAATACTATTCGTGTCAATTGTCTCAGAGAAAAATATAGACTAATTAAAATGCTAATCTTTAGTAAACACATAAGTACTTGCATGAAAATTAAACACTTGGGTTGCTAATTCATGAATACATGCTCAGACATCAGGAACGCTGCAACTAGTGTGGACTTCAGTCTTGGGCTTAACAGCCTCGTCTACATGTCAAATCCACTTCAGGAATGAGAATATCTACCATTGAAATCACCCAGTGTGCCTTCTCTCAAGAGTATCTAAGGAGAAAAGAAAAGTGATGTGCACTTTGAGAAGATTATTTAAAGCCTGCAGATTCATTAGGAGAGAACTTAATTGTGATAGAATCTATAATCCTTTCAGTTCATCCCATAAATAATAACAGTCTGAACTCTATTGAATCACATGGCCTCTTTTGCAAAAACCTATAGAAGAGAGTCCTCAAAATTGAATAGATGGAATTGAATGGACCTGATAAGTGGGAACTAGAATTTGATGGACAGCCTTTCACCTCTAGGTTATTGGTTTGTATCTGACCCAGGTGATGAAAAGTCGTTGTTCTACAATGGCTGTTTAGTAGTTTTCTGTGTAATGAGCTGTTGGCTTCAGTCCATTCCTCAGTGGACAGGTGTCTGATCGCATTCCCAAATCACCACTCCACTTGTCAGTCACATTTGAGGTCAAGGGCTAAATAGGAACTGAGGCTGAAATACTTTCTCATTCTGATGAGTACAGACCTTCCTTTGTTGGTTGACTTGGTTGAAAAACAAAAACTGCCATAGTCACTGTTCATGCTCTGCCTATATTCTATGTAAGAAGATTTTATTGTTTAGGAGTTCTATCATAATGAAAAATTATTAGGTTCTTGAAAGTACATGTTTTTATTGTTACATATCATGAAAAGAGAGATGCCTAAATACACTCTCAGTCCCGAAGGACATTAAAATTTAAATTTATTAATCTAACTGTAAGAAAAATATGTCATACTGAGAAAGCATTGACATCTGGTTTTAATTCACTGACACAGAAGAATTGTGATATAGGCTCCAAATTCTCAGTAATAAAACTGGCAGTTAGAAGATAGCCAGC
This sequence comes from Theropithecus gelada, assembly GCF_003255815.1. Classification (NCBI taxonomy): domain Eukaryota; kingdom Metazoa; phylum Chordata; class Mammalia; order Primates; family Cercopithecidae; genus Theropithecus; species Theropithecus gelada. The sequence goes on along the minus strand of NC_037673.1, from coordinate 83,558,199 downwards.
AGCTGAAAATTACATGATCTTTCTGGCTGGAAGAACAGCTCTCTTTGAGGTGGGAGGTAGAAGAAGACATGTAGAAAAGACTCTATTTAATGCCTTCTAATATTTATAAAGTGGGTATAAACTGCTTTAGTTTAAACTTGATTTAAATACTTTTGTTTTTATATTGTCCACCATTATAGAAATATGGATTTATATTTATCAGCATTTCTGGAAAAGTTTGTGGCTTGGAGTGATAGGTCAAGGCCCAAAGCCAGAGAACTCAGAAGTTTTAACCCACTGGATGTTTCCAACAAAGATGTGTTTTAAGTAAGAGTTATGCAGCTCTTGTTCACTGGCTTCTGTAGCTCTCGTCTTTACTCACTTAAGAAAAATAGTACCAACTTGGGTCATCTTATTGTCTGTCCTGGTGGGGTTTATTGCTAAATACATTGCCAACTTATTAAAAGTGACTGGATTGAATGACAAAATTTAAATCAATCTTAATTATCATGTGTCTCATAGTTCATTTTTAAGCTTGAATCTATGTGATTAAAAATTACCAGCTAACTCATTACACCGGTAGTTTCTTTTACTCATTGATCTAATAGCAAACATTCTATTACTATAGTCCTTAGAAACTGGAAAAATGACAAAATACTAGGAACCCTAAGGTTTGACATGAAACCAAGGGCTGTATTATTTCTTGAGAGATATATTTTTGTACCTATGCCCAGTTTTCTTGTCTCACTTTTATATTTATTTCTTTTAGGCCCATTGAGAAAATGATGCATTTGTTTAAGTTTTTGAAAAAACAAGTGGTAAAAACACTTGTTATTGGTAAAAACAAGTGGCAGGATTTCCATGGGACTATCTGTAGACAAATTTCAACTGGTGTTTTCTCTATGTCCTCATAATATTTATGCAATTAGTAAACTTGAAAGGTAAAAATTTGACTTGAACCGTGACAATACCTAAATAGTTAATTTTTCTTTCCTTAGAAAATGAGCTTTATTAATGTAAATAGCTGCTGAACTTTTTGAAAGTTTAGAAATACCATAAATATTTATTGAATGCCAACCAGGTAAGAATAAGTGAGGGCCAAGAGTCTTAGAAAAAACATTTTAATAATTTTACTCTAAAAGGCAGTCAGGGTTGATATGGTTTGGTTCTGTGTTCCCAACCAAATCTCATCTTAAACTGTAATTCCCATGTGTCGAGGGAGGGAGGTAATTGTTTCCCCTATGCTACTCTCATGAGAGTGAATGAGTTCTCATGAGATCTGATGGTTTTATAAATGTTTGACAGTTCCTACTTCACAAGCTTTCTTTCCTGCCAACTTGTGAAGAAGGTGCTTGCTTCCCCTTCTGCCATGATTGTAAGTTTCCTGAGGCCTCCTCAGCCCTGTGGAATGGTGAGTCAATTAAACTTCTTTCCTTTATAAATTACCCAGTTTGGGTTATTTCTTTATAGCAGTGTGCAAATGGATTAATAAAAAGTTATTTGTATTATATTTCCCTTCTTCAGTGAGATTGTGAGAAAACAATGAGTACCCCTTTGTATTGGGTGGGAGGTTCTTGAAGCAAAAGGAAGACTATTTTATCTTTAGCAATTCCTACTGGACTTGAGGGCTTGCTTTCTAAACCCTGACACATGGAGAATCATATGTCATGTTATCCATGTTTAACCTATTTATTCATATCACTCTTGTCAGTATTTAGTCTGATCAGCCAACACCTGCCTGATTTGGAAGGGTTTAATTCTTAGTGCTTTTCTCATACTTGTTAAATGATGCTTACTGGAGTCAACACAGCTTCAGGCCCACAATACAGGATGCTGACGATTGAGTGTGTTAAGTGAGTCTGCCCAAATTTCTAGTGCCCTGTTAATATTTGTCTTCCTATCTTATATCAGATGCTCTACCTAAAGACGTTAATCTTCAGAACAATAAGCAAGTTGAGTTCATATTCCTCCAGTTTTACTTAAAAATCATGTTGGATACCCGTAGTATTAAGTAACTGTGTGTAAGATGAAGGCTTTGGGCAGGTGGTAAAGGCAGCTTGTGGCAGCCCCTTTCCCCCTGCTCAGAGTCAGTGCTGCTTATTAACAGCAGATGGGTGCTGCAATGGAGGACTTGTGTGGGAGCCTACACCATTATCAAAGGTGTGGCATGAGTGTGTGCTTATATGTGTGTGTGTGTGTGTGTGTGTGCATGGTGTTTTAAATACAACTGTATTCAGTTAATCATACTGGTGGGAAACAAGTCTTGTGGTGGCATTGGTAGGAGGTTTGCAGCAAGTTATTCAGTCTGGCAACTATTGCAAATTAGGGCCTTATTCAGGAAGGGATATCAGTTTAAGAGTAGACAGAACACACTTTACTGTGGTTAATTCAGACCTTCTTTGAATGGGGTACATTTTCTTAGAAGCAGCCACAAAGATAAATGCATCACGTGAACCTTGGAACCGAACTGCTGAATGAAGATATTGGAGGACTGGAGCTATTCATTTCCATTTACAGAATCCAAATTGCTGAAAAGTCATGGGAAGGCAGGAAAGAGACTTCTTGTTTTTCAAAATGGTCCCTGGCATTTGTCTGCCTGCGTCATCCAATGTAGTATCTCATTCTGCTGCCACCCAGAGTCCCATTCACTGGTTTGTTTAACCTCAAAGTGGGAAAGTAACTAACACAAATACATTCATTGTCCATGCTCTAATAGAATTAAGGTTCCCAATACACTGCCTGCATTTGAATGAGGTTTGTTACACACTGGCTTTTATGGTCACACCCTTTTCCCTTGATGGTTCTTAAGAATGGCAGAAGCAGGAGACCAGAAATTTTGTAAGCTCATAAATATGAAGCACACTGTGTTTAAATAATGCCAGGGTGGTGATACAAATGGACCAATGCCAGGAAGCTCAAAGTTAAAGTTAACAATTCATCCTTACATCACTATGAATAAGAAGGGAGGAGAAAGGGGCACTGTGTTGGTTATGGTTGTGCTGCCAGCAGATTGGGATAGCTCTAATGGGCCAATGTGGCACAGAGCTTTGAATTGCACAGTGTTTACCCAGAAGACAGGAAGTAGGTCTATTCTGCTTCAGAAAGGCCAGTTCAATAAATTGGGGAATTACATAATACTGTTTATTTCACACTGTACATTATCAACTTGACTGTAAGCATTTGGAAATAAATCTATATCTAGTATCTTGCCAGTTGGTGGCAAAGAGACTAGCACAGGACATTTAAAACAGATGCGATTATTATGGGACTGTGTGGGCAGACCATGGCAGGTTTTCACTAGTTATTTTTTCTACCCTGCTGTTAAACTGCTGTGGCCTTCTATTTCCTCCACCTGCAATAATGAAAAGAACCTGAGCATAGTCTTGGAAATACCATAGTGAAGGTGACCAAGGTACAAGTTGTTTGTCATTCAGAGGTGGACTCACTGCTCAGAAACAAAGTACCACATTTTGATGACTTCTTTTTCTCTTTCTTTGTTTTATTATCCCGGAGTTTGCCATTTGGTTATTTGGTAACTATCTTCAAGATCAGAAGTTTACTCTATCTTTTGTCAAAGTGAAGTTGGCCATGTACTTTTGACGATTATAGTGCATTACATTTGTGGTGGTAAAGAAGCAAATATTTATCTTTTTTTTAACACTAAGATGAGAGGAAGATGAATGTTCTTTAATTAACAGTTATTGAACAGGTAACTTTCTAAAATACAATCAATCACTTTTAAAAATAAAATAATAAATTACATGTCATTTTCTACTTGATATGTAATTGCATTTGATTTGTCTTGTTCTTAATATATGCATTTTATTTTCATAATCTTTAACTCCATATTTTATATAAACTAAATTTCTTATAACTCCACATTGCTATGCTCTGCTTAACCTTATTTTTCTTTCTTCTGCAATGGTTTTTAGTCCCAATTCAGATTCTTCAATGCCTTAGGTAACCCATGGTTGCAGGCAATGCCCCTTTGGCAGCTACCTTGGTTCTTTTGGGCACTAGATTCTCTTTGGAGCCAATTAAGCCTGAAGAATGCCTGAATCTTTGAATATCTGTACTCAAAAGGCAGTACACATAGAGATATCCTGTTGTAAGTGTATTCTTTTTCCCAGCAGGTTTTAAAACATAATGATAATAATGAAGACACAACTACTGTTGCTACCAAAACCAGCTAATAGTAGTTTACTCAGTTCTCCCTATGTGTTGGGCACCGTGCTAAGTGCTCTTTGCAAGTTATCTTATTTAAACTTTATAAAAAACTCTGTGGAATAGGTCCTATTACTAATCTCATTGTATCAGTTAGAAATGCTTCCAGCTGCAAGTAACTGAGAGCTCAACTTAGAATAGCAGAATAAATTAAACATAGGTGCTTTTTTTTTTTTTTAACATAAAAGGAAGTTTTGAGATAGGCAATTATGGATAGTTTTCTGTGTCTCAATGATGTCAGGGCCAGTATATTTGGGATTCTCCAGGACTTTCCCTCAAATTGCGCAAGATTATTGCCACAATTTCAGACTTCTCTTCTGCATTTAAAGCAAAAAGAGGTAGAGCTACCTACCTTTGTCTCTTCTAGAGGCAGCAAAGTGTTTCTTAGTGTCTGCTACTAGAGATATATCTCACTAGCCGTAATGATTCCATATGAACAGCATTATATCCTCACTGGAATGTAAGTGGCTAACTCTTTCACCTTCTATTGGTGTAGTCAGACTAAGTATTTGTTACTCCTACTTAGAGATAAGGAGAGCAGGGCACAGATAGGCTAATTGCCTCATTTTAAGGAGCTGGTAAGTGGCAGTACCAGGGTTTGAACTCAGGCTGTGTGATTCCAGAGCCCACATTCTTAATCAGGATGACACATGGTTTTCTCTATTTCTTTAGTTCATTTTTTCCCCTTATGGAGATGTGGCAACCAGAGGGAATACTTAAATAAAGTAGTTCTCATATAATTTGAATCTACAGGACTGTTTCAATATCAGTTTAATTTACACAGCCCTCATTTGCCACCATATTGCTAAAGATGGAAATCTCCAAAGCATATTATCTAACTGTATTTAAACAGGCTATCATCTTGTCACTTACATGTGTTACTGAAGAATCTCACCACTTATGGACAAATACTGTTATTTTAAGAGCTTTAATTCCTCTTATTTTTTACACTGCGAACTGAGCATGCCCAAGTATGCTTTGAAACCTGTAATTAGGATACAAACTGTCTTATTGCCAAGCAATTCTTCCTTCCTCTCACCACAAACTCAGTAATAGTTTTCCATTGCAGATAATTGTCAGAGATATTAGTATATTTTTTCTTAATTAAAAAAATAGCAATAGAGCTTCCTCTCACTTTTAAAGTCCCTTGGTTATAAATTTGTTAGTTGTTTTATTTGATTAGCAGATAGCTGTAATTACAGACACTTTGGGGATATCTGCATATCTTTCCAAAATGCAAGGAAGCTAGAAGATACACAGGGGTCCATTTGCTAAAAAATAAAGCGGTAGGGAAGGGCTTGTTCCAATTCTCATTGCCATTCTTTTCCCCGGGAGTTGCTAGTGAATAGAGCAGGTATAATACCTAGCAATGCCACATATATTATACACTAGTTTTATTTGGTTCATAATAAAGGTGGTGCATCCCAATTCCAAAATGGATGAGACTTACATAAAGTCTAAAAAAAAATCGACAACTTTACACTGCGAAGGTCCTAGAATATGTAAACATAAAATATGTAATCTGTCTTTGATTTGCACCATAATGCTCCTTTGCTTTGAAATCATGGCTATATTACCAAACTGACAGTTTTAATGGAAAAAGTGGCTTTCAAAAGCTGCTGTTGAAAACACACTGCATAATTCTCCAAGTCGTGAATATTTTACTACCAACATATGCAAGAAGGCAGTGAAAACACACTGGCATTTTATTCCCCGTGAGCTGGAATGGAAAACATTCACTGGTGTTAAAACTGCATATTTGTGACCGGGCGCGGTGGCTCAAGCCTGTAATCCCGGCACTTTGGGAGGCCGAGATGGGCGGATCACGAGGTCAGGAGATCGAGACCATCCTGGCTAACACGGTGAAACCCCGTCTCTACTAAGAAATACAAAAAATAGCCGGGCGAGGTGGCGGGTGCCTGTAGTCCCAGCTACTCGGGAGGCTGAGGCAGGAGAATTGCGCGAACCCGGGAGGCGGAGCTTGCAGTGAGCGGAGATCTGGCCATTGCACTCCAGCCTGGGCGACAGCGCGAGACTCCGTCTCAAAAAAAAAAAAAAAAAAAAAAAAAACTGCATATTTGTAATATATGAAAATTCTTAAATACCTATGAATGTACACTGTTGTTACTGGCAGGAACACCACTTAATAGAGTCATTTGGAAGACAATAAATGTGTATATTTTCATTTGTAATTTGCTCATTCAGCAAATGTCTATCAGGTGCCCATTGTATGTCAGGCACTGTACTAGGCTCAATACAAAGATGAACAGGGAAAATCCCCCGCGACTGCTATCAGCGAATTCAGTCTAGTGGAGGTGTGTCATGTGGAAGGCCCTGGATGAATGCCGTGGAGGCACTTGGGGAAGACTGGAACTCATGGGCAGGGAAGTCAAGTGCAAAGTTCCTTGAGTTTCTTGTAGCCTGTGGAGGGTATGTTTGGGTCAGAGAACAGTTGATAGCCCTGTTTGGCTGTGTACCAGCTGATAGATCCTGCCCTTTTGTGCCTTTTGTGGTCAAGAGAATGTTAGTTGGGGGACTGAGAGTAACAATTTTCCCATCAGTGCTGGCTGTTTTTAGAAGTGATGACAAATGCCAGCTCCCTATACCTGGAGACCTGGGACCCTGGTTCCTTAGGAAGTCCAGGTAGGGTACAGCCCATTTTTCCGAAGGGAGCAACTGGCCCTGCTTCCCCCTAGCTCACTGACAGACCACCTAGGACAAACCTTGATTGGATCTTGGATTAAAGAAAAAAAAAGAAAGCTATAAATAACATTTTGAGGATAATTTGGGATATTTAAATATGAGCTCTATGCTAGATGACATTATTTATTTCATTTTAAATTTCTTGGGTGTGGCAATTGTATTGTTGCTAATAGGAGACTGTTGAGGTACTTAGGGGTACCCCAAGATACTTAGGGGTATCATGATACTGGCAACTGATTTTTGAGATGGTTCAGGAAAAAACATGTGTATGTGTGTGTGTGTGCATGTGTGCACGTACTTGTGTGGAGAGAGAGAGCTTGAACAAGTGTGCCAAACTGATAACAAATTAGTGAATTTAGGTGAAAGAAACGTAATTTTTTTCTTCATATGGCTTTCTCACTGAATCTCTGTGTGTCATCTTCTCTTTTTTAAAGTTTTATAGTATTTTAATTGGCACATAATAAGTGTACATATTTATGAGGTACAATTTAATGTTTTGCTACATGTATACATAATGATCAAATCAGGGCAATTAACCTCAAATATTTATCATTTCTTTGTGGTGAGAACATTCAAAATCATCTCTTCTAGCTATTTTGAAATATGCAACACTTTATGGCTAGCTATAGTCAGCCTACTGTGCAATAGAACATCAGAATTTCTTTCTCCACTGACTGACTTTTCCTGCTCCTTTCACCTTGCTTCATCTGCCCAATCTCTGATCACCACTATTCTACTCTGCTTCTATGAGTAACTTTTTTAGATTTCACATGATTGAGATCACACAGAATTTGTCTTTCTGTGTCTGGTTTCCTTCATTTACAAAATATCTTCCAGGTTCATCTATGTTCTTAAAAATGACAGGATTTTCTTTTTTTCAATTGCTGAATAATATTCTTGTGCATAAATATTTCATATTTTCTTTTCCCATTTAATTGCTGTTATTTTGGTTGATTCAGTATTTTCACTATTATAGATAATGCTGCAATAAACACCAGAATGCAGATACCTCTTTAATGTATTGACTTCATGTCCTCTGGGTGTATACCTAGTAGTGGGGTTTCTGGATCATATGGTTGTTTTATTTTTAATTTTTTGAGAAACTTGCATATTATTTTCCATAATGGCTGTACTAATTTACATTTCTACTAACAGTATGTAAGCGTCTCTTTTTCTCCACGTTTTCACCAACACTTGTTATCTTTTGTCTTTTTGATTACAGTCATTCTAACTGGAGGAAGGTGTATCTCACTGTAGTTTTAATTTGCTTTTCCCTGATGATTAGTGATGTTGAGCATTTCAAAATATATTTGTTGGCCATTTGTATGTCTTCTTTTGGAAATGTTTGTTGAGGTAGTTTGCCCATTTTTTAATCAGATTATTTTTTGTTGTTGTTTTGCTATTGAGTTGTTTGAGTACCTTGTAAATTCTTGACATTAACCTCTTATCAGATGTATAGTTTGCAATTATTCTTTCCAATTTGGTAGGTTGTCTCTACAATCTGTTGATTATTTTCTTTGTTGTGTAGAAACTTTTTAGTATGATGTAATTACATTAGTCTATTTTTGCATTTATTGCCTGTGCTTTTGAGGTTTTATCCATAAAGTCTTTGTCCAGAATGATGTCATGAAACATTTATCCTATGTCTTCTTCTAATAGTTTCATAGTTTTCAGTCTTATATTTAAGTCTGTAATCCATTTTGAGTTACAGTACTTTTTAAAAATAAAATTTTATAACTTTGAATCCAGAAAATTCATAAACAATGATAAGATATGTGCCCTAATTAGGACAGTTTGCACAGAAATTTAGTGGTTAAGTTTGGCTCACTGTTGAACAGGACAGAATTGTGTAATTAAAATGTGTTTATAAAATTAAAAAACTCTTCGATATCATTGTAACAACTATATTACAATCTCTTAACTAAATGAGTAGTTACTGAACAAAGTACACAATAAAGATAATTAATATGTTTTTAAATTATTTTTCCAACCTAGGCATATCAGTCAGATTTCTGATATTTGATCTACAAAAATAGATGCAGAAATAGATATGGACTTAGAGGGAAAAAATTATACAATTGGGTTTGGACAAAAGTTCATCCCCTACTGTCTCCCCAGCCCCTATTACTACTTTTTATGGGAATACTTCTTGTTTTATTATACAATATATGTCAGTACATCTAGATGTTGATTAGGTTATCAAAACTTTTGAATTTCCATCTCACTTTCACTTCCTGCTGTCTCTTTCAGTGTCTGTTAAATTCTTGACAACATTACAGGAGGGAGAAGAATTGAGAGTATGATAGACTGAATTTCTCCCACCCTGGCAAAATCCATAGGTTACAACTCTAACCCACAATACCTTTGAATGTGACTGTATGTGGAAATAGGGCCCTTAAAGAGGTAATTAAGGTTAAATGAAGTCATAATATAACAAAAAATGAAAGCTGCAGAGCAATATCCCTGATGAACATAGATGCAAAAATCCTCAACAAAATACTAGCGAACTGAATGGAACAGCACATCAAAAAGATACATCATGATCAAGTGGGTTTTATCCCAGGGATGGAGGGATGGTTTAACGTACACAAGTCAATAAATGTGATATGCCACATTAATAGACTTAAAAACAAAAACGATATACTCATCTCAATAGATGCAGAAAAAGCATTTGATAAAATCCATCATCCCTTTATGATAAAAACCCTCAACAAAATCAGCATAGAAGGGACCTACCTCAAAGTAATAAAAGCTATATATGACAAACACACAGCCAACATCATACTGAATGGGGAAAGCCTGAAAACATTCCCCCTGAGAACTAGAACAAGACAAAGGTGCCCATTTTCACTACTTCTATCCAACATGGTACTGGAAGTCCTAGACAAAGCAATCAGGCAAGAGAAAGAAATAAAAAACATCCAGATTGAAAAAGGGGAAGTCGAACTGTCGCTGCTCACTGATGATATGATTGTACACCTAGTAAACCCTAAAGACTCCTTCAAAAGGTTCCTAGATATCATTAACGAATTCAGTAAAATCTCAGGTTACAAAATCAATGTACGCAAATCAGTAGCACTGCTATACACCAACAACAACCAAACTGAGAATCAAATCAAGAACTCAACCCCTGTTACAACAGCTGCAACAACAACAATAACACACACACACCCACAAACTAGGAAAATACTTAACCAAGGAGGTGAAAGCTCTCTGTAAAGAATACTATAAAACACTGCTGAAAGAGATCATACATGACAAAAACAAATGGAAACACATCCCATGCTCATGGAAGGGAAGAATCAATATTGTGAAAATAACCATACTGCACAAAGCAAACTACAGATTCAATGCAATTCCCATCAAAGTACCATCATAATTCTTCACAGAACTAGAAAAAGTACTAAAATTCATATGGAACCAAAGAAGGGCCCACATAGCCAAAGCAAGACTAAACAAAAAGAACAAATCTGGAGGCTTCATATTACCTGACTTCAAACTATACTACTTGGCTGTAGTTACCAAAACAGCATGGTACTGGTATAAAAATAGGCACATAGGCCAATTGAACAGAATACAGAATAAAGAAATAAAGTTAAATACTTACAGACAACTGATCTTCAACAAAGTACACAAAAACATAAATTGGGGAGAGGACTCCTTATTCAATAAATGGTGCTGGGAAAACTGGCAAGCCAGATGTAGAAAATGAAAGTGGATCCCCATCTCTCACCTTATACAAAAAGCAACTCGAGATGGATCAAAGACTTAAATCTAAGACCTGAAATGATAAAAAAATTCTTTAAGATAACTTCAAAAAATATATAAACAACTCTTCTGGACATTGGCTTAGGCAAAGAATTCATGACTAAGACCCTAAAAACAAATGCAACAAAAACAAAAATAAGTAAATGGGACATAATTAAACTAAAAATCTTCTTCACAGCAGAAGAAATAATCAGCAGAGGAAACAGACAACCCATAGAGTGGGAGAAAATCTTCTCAAATTGTGCATCAGACAAAGAACTAGTATCCAGAATCTACAAGGAAGTCAAACAAATCAGTAAGAAAAAACAAATGATCCCATCAAAAAGTAGCCAAAGGACATGAATAGACAATTCTCAAAAGAAGATATGCAAACAGCCAACAAACATACGAAAAAATGCGCAATATCACTAATCATCAAGGAAATGCAAATTAAGACCACAAAGAGATACCGCCTTACTCCTGCAAGAATGACCACGACTAAAAAGTCAAAAAATAATAGATGTTGGCATGGATGTGGTGAAAAGGGAACACTTTTATACTGCTGGTGGGAATGTATATTAATACAACAATTATGGAAAACAGTATGAAGACTCCTTAAAGAACTAAAAGTGAACTACCATTTGATTCAGCAATCCTACTACTAGGTATCTAGCCAAAGGAAAATAAGTCATTATATGAAAAAGGCACATGCACATGCGTATTTGTAGCAGCATAATTTGCAAATGTAAAGATATGGAACCAACCTTAATGCCCATCGAGAAATAAAGAAAATGATAAAGAAAATATGGTATAAATACACCGTGGAACACTACTCACCTTCATAAAAAGGAACCAAATAATGACTTTTGCAGCAACCTGGATGGAGCTGGAGACCATTACTTCAAGTGAAGTAACTCAGGAATGGAAAATCAAATATTGTTTTTCTCTCTTATAAGTGGGAGCTAAGCTGTGAGGATGCAAAGGCATAAGAGTGATATAATAAACTCTGGAGACTTGAGGAGAAGGTTGGGATAGGGATGAGGAATAAAAGATCGCTTATTGAGTACAGTGTACACTGCCTTGGTGACGGATGCACTAAAATCTCAGGAATCACCATTAAAGAACTTGTCCATGTATCCAAAAACCACCTGTACCCCAAAAACTACTGAAAAAAAATGAGGTCATAAGGGTGGAGATCCAATCCAATATGAGTGGTGTCATTATAAGAAGAATAAAAGACACCAGGTACGTGCACACACAGAGGAAAGTCCGTGTGAGGACAGAGCAGGAAGGTGGCCATCAGCAAGGCCAAGAGACGAGGCATCAGGAGAAACTAAGCCAGCTGACACCTTGAACTTGGGCTTTCAACCTCCAGAACTGTGAGCAAATAAATTTCTATTGTTTAAACTAACCAGTCTGTGATATTTTGTTATGGCAGTCCAAGCAGACTAATACAATGAGAAAAGATTGAAATGAATTAGCATGCTTATTGACAAGTAAAGGACGGCTGGGTGTTCCCCAATATTTGTTCTCCTTTTCCTTTCATTTCTAAGTGGTAGAACATTGATCATTAACTAGTTACATGGTTTGCTGGAATAAAGATATATTTTCCAGCCCTCCTTGTGGCTGAGTATAGACATATTATTAGGTTCTGGCTAATGGAATATACACAGATTTGTATATATCTTTCAAAAAATGCTCTTAAAGAGAGAGAGACTGTAACTCCTTCTTACCCTCACCCCCTTTTTTTTCCTTCTTACTGACTGGAATGCAGTCACGATGGCTAGAGCTTAAGCAGCCATCTTAGATCATGAGGTAGAAGACATATATTGAGGTATCAAGTGCCTAGGTCTTTGACTGTAGAATCTTACAAAGAACCCGGACTGTTTATTTACAGATTTTGTTTATTTGGGAGAGGGAGAAAAAAATGTCTCTTAGTTAAGTTATATTTTTGGTTTTATGTCATTTATTGCTAACCTTACTTTGAATTATTTTAGCTAACTGCTCCCATGTAATTTTCACCTCTATGTCCTTGATCTACTCTTCTGAATAACATAGTACAGAACAGGTCGAATTATATTTCCACATGACAAGCATAATGCTCAAAGACTAATACCCTGTCCTCCTTAGGTCTGTAAACTAAGTTCAGTTGACCCTCCATGACAGTGGATTCAACTAACCTTAGGTTGAAAATATTTGAAAAAACAAACCACACAATAAAAACAGCAATACAAAATAAAATGATACAAATAAAAACAATACAATGTAACAATTATTTATATAGCATTTACATTGTATTAGGTATTATAAACAATCTAGACATGATTGAAAGTATATGGGAGGGTGCGCATAGGTTATATGCAAATACTGTGCCACTTTATATAAAGGACTTGAGTATTTGCAGATTTTTGTTATTTGTCGGGAGTCCTGGAATTAATCTCCTGCAGATACCAAGGAACAGTTGTATAACTGATACCTCAACTGTCCCTCATAAGACACCTTAATCATTCTCCTGAGATCCTGGTTTATTCAGTCATTCTTTATTTCCATAAATTGAGAGTTAGCTGCATGGTATATATTTCATAGAAATGATACATCACAAAATAATTCTAGTTTTGGGTGCAGTGAAAGGAAATATTTGGTAGGGAATGTCCTGAAACTGACTTAGAAATGACTTTTAGAACATATTTTTCGATTTATTCTTATTCTTTAAATCATAGATCTCAGTTGTACTAATAGATAAATCAGTTTGCATAGTTCTTTACTCAATAATGTTTATCAGCATCCGACCATTGGAATTACCAAAGAGTAGAGAGAATCTTCTCTTATTGCCAGGCAGAAATAGGTATGTTAATAGGTAATTTGTTTCTCACAGTTCTGCAGCTGCTCTTCTAGTTAACATGGTGAAAGGTAAGCTGGATGGCCAACTCGAGCAATTTGCTGCAATCTGCAATGTAAAGAACATTTTTCAAAACTGTCTTTTAATAATAGCCTAAGAGGTGTGAGGTTATATCTCATTGTGGTTTTGATTTGCATTTCTCTAATCATTAGTGATGTTGAACATCTTTTCCTATACCTTTTGACATTTTTTAACATCTTTTTTGGAGAACTGCCTTTTTAAGTCTTTAGCCCATTTTAAAAATCAGGTTATTGTTATTATTATTGCTACTGAACTATGGGAATTGCTTATATGTTTTGGAAATCAACCATTTATTTGATAGATAATTTGCAAATATTTTCTCTCATTCTGTAGGCCTTTTCCCCACTCTGTTGATTGTTTTCCTTGCTGTGCAAAAGATTTTTAGTTTGATGTAGTCTCACTTGTCTATTTCTGCTTTTGTTGCCTGTGTTTTGGAAGTCATAGCCATGAAATGAAAAACAACACGTGTTGGTGATGATGTGGAAAAATTAGAATCCTTGTTCTAATTTCTGCAAAATGGTGCAGTAACTATGGAAAACAGTGTGGAGATTCCTCACAAAATTAAAATAAACTACCACATGATCCAGCAATCCTACTTCTGGGTACTTTTCCAAAAGAACTGAAATCAAGATCTTAAAGAGATATTAGCACTTCTGTGTTTGTTGTGGCACTAGACGCAATAGCCAAGATGTGGGAAACACCTATTTATCCCCCATTTTATTTATTTTCAATAAAGAAAATGTGATACAAACAATGGAGGATTGTTCAGACTTTAAAAAAGGAACTGCTGACGTATTTTATGTTATGGATGAACGTTGAGAACATATGTTAGGTGAAATAAGCCAGTCACAGAAGGATAAATACTGTATGATTTCACTTACATGAGGTGTCTAAAATAGTCAAATTCACAGGATCAGAGAGCGGAATTGTGATTGCCAGAGGCTTAAGGGAGGGAGAAATGGGAGTCACTAATCAATGAGCATAAAGTCTCAGTTATGCAAGATGAATACATTCTATAGGTCTATTGTATAACATTATCTCTGTAATTAACAACACTATATTGCACAGAAAATTTTCTAAAAGGGTAGATTTCATGTGTTCTTACAACAATAAAATAATTTTTTTTGAAAAGCTATATTTTCCTTTTGCATGCAAGAGTCTTTATAGGTCTACACAAAAATGTCTTTGCATTGTTCACATCTTGGGTCTGGATCAGCTAACCAAAAACATTTATTGAGAATTTAAGTTGTATATATAACACATTTCATTGGAGTTAGAAGAAGTAGAAGATATAGAATTTTTGCCCTTAAGAAGTTTGTGTGTTATTATAGACTTTTTGATAATTTTCTGGGAGGATCTATAAGAAACTGAAAGAACTGGATAATTTCAGTGATAGAATCTAAACTATATTAGGACAGAAATGAGATATGTTTTGCCTGCTGCTTTAACCTACTACCAAGCATACTGCCTGTCATACTATATGTACTACTGGTTTATTTTATTTTAGTATCACTTGCTTGAATGAAATAGGGCTTTTAAAGTATATTTTCCTGATCCAATGCCAAGTGCAATGAACAATGATAAAACTGCATCTATTTTGATCAGTGTCTATGTAACATCATGCACAGATGGAGATTTAGCATTATTTAATTGACCTAATGAATATGGCAATCTAGTCCAAATTTCAATTGATGTATTTGACAGACTGAATAGACATAAACAAATATGTATTAAAACTTCAACTGTCTGAATTTGGTGGATACAAAGCCATAGATCTACTCTGAAAGACTTTAGTAGTGTCTACTAGTAGAAGAAATTACTTATGAGTACGTAGTTTTAAATTTTTTATTTTGAGATAATTTTAGACTTATGGAAGAGTTGTAAAAATAGAGCAAAATTTTTTCTTGTACCTTTCACCCAGCTTCCCCTAATGTCAAAAATCTAACATACCAGAGCATAACTGGCAAATGAAAAAAAAGAAGAATTAACATTTGCACAATACAATTTACTTAGCAAGAGACTGTTTGGACTATGCTGATTTTTCCACTGTATTAGTCTGTTTTCACAAAGACATATCCAAGATTGGGCAATTTACAAAAGAAAAACATATCCAAAGGAAAAGGTTTACTAGACTTACAGTTCCATGTGGCTGGGGAGGCCTCACAATAACGGTGGAAAATGAAAGGCACATCTCACATGGCAGCAGACAAGACAAGAGACCTTGTATGAGGAAACTCCCCTTTTTAAAACTATCAGATCTGGTGAGACAAATTCACAGTCATGAGAATAGCATGGGAGAGACCCACCCCCATGATTCCATTACCTCCCAGTGTGTCCCTCCCACAACACGTCAGAACGGTGGGAGTTACAATTCAAGATGAGATTTGGATGGGGGCGCAGCCAAACCATATCATCCACTAATATTCTTTTCCTTCCAGGATCAAATCCAGGATTGCACATTGCATTTATTTGTCATGCCATCATTGTCTGCTCCAATCTATGACAGTTTCTCAGTCTTTCCTTTACTCTCATGACCTTGAGACTTTTGAAAAGTACTGGTCAGGTATCTTGTAGAACATCATTCACTTTGGGTTTGTCTGCTATTTTCTCATGACTATATTTAAGCCATACATTATTAGGAAAAACATCACAAACGTAATGTGTCATTTTCAGTGCATTATATGGAGGTACAGCACGTAGATATGTTTTATTACTTGTGAAATTAACTTTGGACAGTTGGTTAAGGTGATGTCTGTCAGGTTTCTCCACTGTAAAGTTACTATTTTTCTCTTTGTAATTAATAAACATTGATTTTGGAAAAAGAACTTTGAAATTATCCAAATATTCTGTTTCTCTTGAATATTTACTCACTAATTTTAACATTAATCAGTGGATCTTGCCTGCAGCAATTATTGTTCTAATGGCTATTTTTTATTTCCCTCCTTTCTTGTACATATATTAATTGGAAAAGAATAAGTGAGTAAGTAGAAAAGCTGTGTTCCTTCTGCTCCATTTATTTATGTTTATATACATAAATATTTTAGGTAAATAAAAATCTGAAATCAAGGATACTTATTTTATTCTTTGGAGTATAAGCTAATATTACTTTTATTTGCTTTGGTGTTCAATTTGTTATGGATTTAACCATTTGGTAGACCTTCAGGTTAACTCCTGTAACCTTTCTTTTTTTTTTTTTTTTTTGAGGCGGAGTCTTCACTCTGTCCCCCAGGCTGGAGTGCAGTGGCACCATCTCGGCTCACTGCAAGCTCCGCCTCCCGGGTTCGCGCCATTCTCCTGCCTCAGCCTCCCGAGTAGCTGGGACTACAGGCGCCCGCCACCGCGCCCGGCTAATTTTTTTTGTATTTTAGTAGAGACGGGGTTTCACCTTGTTAGCCAGGATGGTCTCGATCTCCTGACCTCGTGATCCGCCCGCCTCGGCCTCCCAAAGTGCAGGGATTACAGGCGTGAGCCACCGCGCCCGGCCTCCTGTAACCTTTCTATATGCCCCTATCATTTCTTTAGTATTTCCTTACCCTTATTTCTAGCACAACAAGAAGCCCCAGGCTTGGTTTGTATTTTAACTACCGCAGCCTTGGAATCAACCATTTTTCCAAGAAGCCTTGGTTCTTTTTATTAGAGAATAGTACTTAGAAACCAAGATGTGGATGCTGAGTGTGATCATTCCTACTGAGATATTACTGCTTGTAATCCCTTGCAGCAGACAGAGCTAGTTTGTGTGTAGTTTGTATATATTTGTGTGTAGTTACCCATGCATACACATATCCATTTTTTATTTTTATATCTCTCTTTCTGTATATATATGTTTTAAAAGAAAGAAGCCTAAGTTCATACTCATACAATTTAGCACGTTTCATTCTGAAACCTTTTCCCTTTATTTATAACTTCTTTCTTTGACAGTAGAAACGTAGCTCTTAATACCTACAATATATTTATTTACTTATTTAACCTCATTATTCATATGAAGTATTTTCCAGATTACTTTTCCATATCCCTGTAATGAAGAAAAGTATCAAGTGGAGTACAGAAATACAATGTTCGTATGTAGTTCCTTTGGTCTTTAACCTACCATATCTAGCCAAAACACTGTTTTCCAAAGTTACTTACCTCAGCTTCTTTCTTCTCGATCTCCTTTAGTGCAGTTATATATTTAATTATTATACTATTAGATGCATTTGTAAAAATCTACACTGACTTTTCAATTCCTCCTATATATTATTTTTGAAAAAAAATTAGGTAAGAAAGTTTACTTTGTGGTATACATTTCTATGGATTTTGACAAATGGATAAAGTCATGTGAATAACACCACAGTTCTTTACACAACAGTTCCATCACCCCCACATTCTCTTGTGCTGTCCCCCTTGTACTTAACCCCCAAAATGTCTGTTTTTACTACTAGAAAATTAACTTTTTGGATCATACCTGTCTGCACCCATTTTTGGATTTTAAGTTCTTACAGAGTAAGTTGATGCTCATTAGATCCTTGTTGAATAGTTTATAACCTAACAGTTAGTATATGATTGGCACTGCTGAAAAATCTAAGGGAATGAATAAATGAATGACTCAAAGTGCATATAGATGATGAAGGTGATATTTTGTTTGGAGGTTGAATCACTTAACTATTGCTGTTAACAAACTTTATCAAAAGTCGGTAGCTTAAAACAATAAGCATTTATTTAGCTTAGGAGTCTGTTGGTTGATTGGATAGTTTTTCTAGTTTTTTCCTGGCTTCATTGGGTTTGATTGGGCTCATGTGCTGATTGTCAGTTGGTTGGTTAGCTAGAGTCTGGCTGGTCTAGAGTGGCCTCACTCACCTGTCTGGCCAGGCTAGGCTGGGCTTGTTTTATATAATAGGGTAGTGTTCCGTGAGAGTGAGTAGAAGTGGTCAAGCCTCACGGGTACTAGGCTTGAAATCAGACAGCATTACTGCTACTGTATTCCAATGGCAGAAGCGAGTCACAAGATGAGCCCAGATTTAAGAAGCAGGGAAATAATCTCTACTTCTGGATGGGAGGAACTTTAATGTCAAATTGCAAAGGGCATGGATACAGCGATCAATCTATCACAAAATCTATGTAAATATATTTGAAGGCCTCACAAAGACTCTTAATGTAAATATTAAAGCCATCCATCCTGTTCCCTGTTGGCCATGATCTTGTGTGTTTATTTTCCTTACTGGCTTCCCCTCACTCCAACACATTAAAAAAAATCTGATTCTGGAAAGCTGATGTGAGATTCAGAGATCAAAAACTGGCTCTTATGAGGGGTTTATCACAATTTTTTACAACAATTTCCACTTGTTAGTCGCACTTCCTTCTCTTTGCCTACCCCATTATTTCTATCCCTTTTGCTTGTAAATAAGTTCTTCAAATATAAATTTATAAGTTCATTGAAAAAAGTGAGTAAAATGATCACTGCACATTTACATATGACAAAAGGAAACTTTTCAGAAAATTGGAATCCTACAACTAAACCACGTTCAGAATATAAAGGCTTGATGGTATATTCTCTTCTGTTGGATGCTTACTTCTTTGTTAACAGGCTTAATTAGTTGTACACAGTTAATTGTATAAATTAAATTACATAGCATGATACTATTTCTGGTACTTGAACTGTTTTTCTCACAGTCATTCCATTCCAATCAGAGCTTTTTATATTATTCCCTGTATTCTTTTCCCTTCATGATTCTCACACCACCCGGTGACAGCTTTCATTAGAGTGCAGTCAGTTTTGCTTTAACAGTTATCCTAAGTAGTAAACGATGATGGTGGATGTATCAGGGCTGACATGTTCCATCAATCTAAGATACTTGAAAAGGAATGGTTAAATTGATGCCCCAAAGTTTGATTTTTGCTTCAACACTTTTTGTTGGTTTAAGCAAACTGCTGGGTACAGATGTCTCTAAGTCCTCAGACAGCCTCTGGAAAATTCAACACATCTTGAATAAAAATGTGTTAGAGAAAAGAAAATGATACCCAGAGTCCAAACAGGTGCATCAGGCAATGCATTTAATGAAGTTGCTAAATTTTGATTTTGCAAAACAAGGCTTCAGTATGAAAAAAAAAAAAAAAACAGGAAAGATGATAACGACATGATTTGCAACAATTGCAATATATATGTATTACTGTCTTCAGGGAATAATGAATTATTCTAATCAATCCTACATCTATTGTGGAGAAAGATATCCTCTTTAACTATATTTAATAGTGTTAGTTTAGAGGCAAATGATATTAAAATGACTGAACATTTGGGAATAAAAACAAAAATACCGTACACTTAAAATCTTTTAGTCATTTGCTAAAAAGACAATTCTTTCTCACGATAAAACCAGTCAGGAACTATACCTTTAGGAAATGATGGGGGAAAAAGCAATTGAGGCAGCATGATAGTTGACTGTACTAGGGCAGTGATTTTTCAAACTGGACTCTAGGGATTCCTAGGTGTCATGTCTTAGAGGCTGTCATATGGGACTCAAGTTGATGAGGACCCACCTTGTTCTCTCAGATCTCTCCAATCCTCTTCACCATTGCCCATCATCAATCTATGAGGCAGTTCTAATTACATTTGTTTTGTTTAAAGAAAAAGTAAACTCCTATCCTAGAGTATCAAAAGATAGAAAGAGAGAAAGCAAGAGAGAGGGAGAGATAGAGGAGAGTGAGAGAGAGAGAGAGAGGCAGGAGAGAGACAGAAAGAGGAGAGAGGCAGAGAGAGAAGAGAGAGAAAGAAAGGGAGCTGAAATCACAGTATATGCCTAATTTAGTATGTCTAATTATTCCCATATTGTAAAGGTGTGTAAGCCAGAAACATAGGACAATATCAGGCAAAGGTAAACCAGAACATGACAGTGATGTGCATATGTTTATAACACCTTTCACTAATATTTCCCACAAATGGAAATTAAGTAGAATTCAATAGCTCTATTTTAAGGATATTTAGAGAAAGCAGGCATAGTGCACATGAAACTAAATATCTTTGAATCCTGCAAAATATTGGGCAACCAAAAAAATTCTTGAATTTGTCTTTTTTCCACACAGGATCAATTTGGATTATCTTTCTACAATCATTAAGTAATAGTGTCTAGGATGTTGAATTTTGTAACAATAGATTTTCAAAAATTATAGGAAACAACATCACAAAAGGTAGCTCACTTTGCATTTTTGGAAAACATTCAAATAACAAAAAAATGCAGCTACATCTACTGACATCATCATTTCACAAGAGAAAGGATATTTTAACACCAGAAATTTAGGAAGAATAACATTTCAGATAAAATAATGTAGAAGGCCCGGGCAGGGTGGCTCATGTCTATAATCCCAGCACTTTGGGAGGCTGAGGTAGGCGGATCACTTGAGGTCAGGAGTTCCAGACCCACTTGGCCAGCGTGGCAAAACTCTGCCTCTACTAAAAATACAAAAATTAGCCAGGCATGGTAGCATGTGCCTGTAATCCCAGCTATTCTGGAGGCTGAGGCAGGAGAATCACTTGAACCCAGGAGGTGGAGGTTGCAGTGAGCCGAGACTACACCACTGCACTCCAGCCTGGGTGTCAGAACAAGACTTTGTCTCAAATAATAGTAGTAGTAGTAGTAATAATAATAATAATAATAATAGCAGAGTAGCATGCTATTTGTCTCTCTGTCTCTGCTTGTCTGTGTTTCTTTCTCAAACAGACTAGTTCAAACTGTTTTCTTTCTACATTCCGGTAGTACAGAGGTGATGGAGATCTAAGTTGTTTGTAGTCTTTTCTATTGATAAGGAGATAGCGCACTTTCTACAACAATCTGGCAACATAGTTTACTGGGACACAGTACTGAGAAATAACATGGATCATGGCTGTCTGTATGATGACCCAGACCTGCAGGTCACACTGATCAGTTTCAATTTGCATTAGAGATGATGGCTAGAAGAGATTGCTAGAATGTTTTGTCCACCCTCTAGCTGTTTCTAGATTTCTGTGATTTTACCTACACATATATGGTTAGGTGATTTCACCAAAAACACAAAGTGACTTTGTCACAGACCATATTTCAGATCTCCTAACATTTTTTAGAGACTCTGTGAGATAGGGGAAGACAATAGTTAAGACCGATTGACTGCCTCATATGTTTCCAGAAGTATAGCAAGATTCTTACATATGTATGCCATTTTATCTTAAATAATCCTTATGGGTTTTGGTAGTTATTATTACCTCACTTTTACTGATAGGAAACTAAGACCTACATAACTTAATAATATAAGTAACTTCCACAAGAACCCCCCTCTTCTTCCCCCAGAGAGAGAGAGAGGGACAGAGAGAGAAAGAGAGAGAGAGAGAGAGATACTTGTGCAGCCTAGGGAGGCAAGGCAGGGCAGTGGTTAGGTGGGTGGAAACCTTTCTAAATTCTGCTCTTGTTTCTCCTCTCTGCGGGGCAATCACTCCACTACAGATTCCTCTCATGGCAGGAATCAGTGGTCAAAGCGCTTGTGTGGATCTGGGAGTTCGCCAAATGGTAAGATGGCAGTGTTTAAGCCTTGCTGTGGCGCAGAGTGGATGAAGGCAGGTACTGCCTCACAACTATTCTCAAGCCTTCACCTTTCCTCATAAACACCTGGGGTTCAGCCTTTCCCCAAAGGACATTAGGAAACAGAGGAACTGGTATATCCAGGAGTACATGAGCTCACAAATGAAAATTACTAGAAGACTGTGAAGTATAACCCAAGAAAGAAAGTCAACTGTGGTGGCTACTGTTAGCTTTCTGCAAAATTAATTCTCTTTCTTGCTAAGTTTGACTGCATTTCTAAGCCTCTGCTTCAGTTAGGTGTGGTCATGTGATTAAGTTTTCACCAGCGTAATGTAAGCAGACATGATTTCTGCTATTTCCATCCTTAAGTCTTAATGGCACTGGGCATGCCTTTTCTTAGCCTTCTCTACCCTATTCACTGGTGGGGACCCAGGCTTAGTGGCAAGTCATCTTAACTATGCAGATGATTCCAGTGACCACAGGATGGTTGAGCAGCCCAATGGGAGGAACCCAGCATTGTGAATGATCACATGGGGCGCAGCAACTTGCTGACCATTGCTTTCCCCACACCTGTCACATGAGAGAGCAAAAAATATCTATGTTCTTTAAGTCACTGCATTTTGGGTCTTCCTGTGATAATACTTTGGCCATATCCTAACTTATGTAAAAAGAAATTGGACAATATATGTATCTTGTGTGATCTAAAGCAGAATATTGAAGCATGATTGCCTAGACTTTAGGAGAAACATGACGAAATGTACTTGAGGGGTTTAGGGAAGCAAGTAGCAAACTGAAAGAACAAGAAGAAACTATAAGAAAGTGGAAATGCTTTGGCTTTCTCTGAATGTCACAGGTACCTAATAAGTCATAGGAACCATTCATCTGTCCTTTGTCTTTCTTTCCCAACTCGTGGACATCTTTTGGATGCAGTCATTTGCTTTTCTCTTTTCCCTTTTGGTTTTAAGTATTTCACATTCCTTTGCTATCATTTTTTAAAAAGGGATTTTTAGAATAAAACATAGATAAGGCAAATGTATTCCACATGTAAAGGGAAGGCTCAAGTTCCTCTTACTGATCTTGGTTTTTGGATCATGAGCATTTCTTAGATGTTTGTAATTTCCATAGTGTAATTTGCTTTTACAAAATAGAAAATTTACAAATGTTTGTCAAAAATTAGGAGAAGTCTAAGTAAATTATGGCATCCATGTGTTGCAATATTAATTTTTAATGACAAAAATTTTGAATTTTTTTGAATGACAAAGAATTTTTAATGACAAAAAAATTTACACAATAATTTTAATTTTAGAACCTATACAAAATTGTAGATATATTATGTATCTCAAGTATGTATGCTATGTACAGGATGGTACATGTACAGGATAAAGATCAATAGAAAATCTGATAAAATATTATGTTAAATCTAAGAGCTGGGATTACTTTTCTTCAATAGTTTATGATTTTTTTTTATTATACACTAAGTTCTAGGGTACATGTGCACAACGTGCAGGTTTGTTACATATGTATACATGTGCCATGCTGGTGTGCTGCACCCATTAACTCGTCATTTACATTAGGTATGTCTCCTAATGCTATGCCTCCCCCCACCCCCTCCCCACAATAGGACCCAGTGTGTGATGCTCCCCTTCCTGTGTCCAAGTGATCTCATTATTCAATTCCCACCTATGAGTGAGAACATGCAGTATTTGGTTTTCTGTTCTTGCGATAGTTTGCTGAGAATGATGGTTTCCAGCTGCATCCATCTCCCTACAAAGGACACGAACTCATCCTTTTTTATGGCTGCATAGTATTCCATGGTGTATATGTGCCACATTTTCTTAATCTAGTCTGTCACTGATGGATATTTGGGTTGATTCCAAGTCTTTGCTATTGTGAATAGTGCCGCAATAAACACACGTGTGCATGTGTTTTTATAGCAGCATGACTTATTGATTTTTTTTTTCACTCATTGCTCTTTAAAGTCCTTAGATGATTTGACTCTATTAAAAGTTTGCGGCTAAATCCTATATTTTTCTTTGACTTTGTATAGTATCTGTAACTTTATGATACAGGGAAGGATTGGCAAACTACAGTCGGCAAGTCAAATGTTTTTGTAAGTAGAATTTCATTGGAACACAGCCACACTCAATTATTTATCTTTTCCATGACTGCTTTCATGCTACAATAACAGAGTTGAGCAGTTGTAACAGAGGCTATATGGCCTGTATAGCCTAAACTATTTACTATCTGACTCTTTACAGAAAAACTTTGCTGGCCACTGGCAAAGAGGAAGAACGGCTTTGTCACATCTTACACATAATATACCTATTTCCCTGCTCCAAAGTATATTCCTAAAGGTCTTCTAAAATAATCTGATCTTTTTCTCACAATGCCATAATGGACTATTTTTAATTTTACTAATTTGAAAATATTTCAACTGATATTACTTCAGCAAATATTTAGAGAGGTCCCACTGTGAATCTAGACATGATGGTGGGTAGAATAATAGTGAAATAAAACAAAATTAAATATTTCCTAGCCATAAAATTTTCATAGCTTAATTCTGAGACTATTGATGGTCTGATTTTATCATTATCCTCCCAAAAAACTGCCACCTAGGTGATTTTCTTTTCAATAATTGAAAGAGTAGATTTAAATACTGGATACAAACTTTTATGCTGATTGATGGAACTTTTGCCTTGAATATGTAGGCTTCTATGTGCATATTATGATCTGCTGAAAGCTTTCTGAATGCTCTGTGTCACTCTCTCTAAATAACCCTCCTAATGACCTTCAAGGGGTGTCTCTTTTCAAGCTGAAAGATTCTACTAGTGATAACCTAATGGGATATTGATGCTCCAGGAAGAGACGAACCAGCCTGCCTTACAGTTGCATTTCTTATATTTGGTATTGCGACTTCAAAGCATAGTAGGTGCTTAATTAATAAATGACCAGCAAATAAATCCATAAATGAGTGAATGAAAGGATCTGGATCTGGCTAGCCTTTTTCTTTTAGCCTGATATCACAATTTAGATGTAATTAAGGAGCTGATATTGAGCTGACACAGAGGACCCTGCTAAAAGAATAGTCAAGTCAAAGACAAAGCAACTATTTCACAACTTTTGTCCAAAGTGGACCTATATATAAAGACTGCTATGGTCAGCTTCATGTAATAATAACAATGATTGTTAATTTGACTAATATTGGTATTTGTATGGTGCTCAGTCTTTCCCAACAAGCCTAATGTGGTTTGAATATTTGTCTCGTCTTGTTGAAACTTAATTGCTGTTGTAACAGTAGTAAGAGGTGGGACCTATGAGAGGTTTTTAGGCAATGAGGTCTCTGTCCTAATGAATGGATTAATGACATTATCACAGGGGGGGGATTCCTCATAAAAGGAGGAGTCCAGCCGCCTTCTTTCTCTCTCTATCTCCCCTTGGTTCCCCCACTGTCTCTGGCCTGTCTACCTTCTGCATTGTGAGGATATAGCATTTGTTCACCATGTGATATTGAAAAAAGAAGGCCCTTGCAGGAAATACCATTCTAGACATAGGCCTTGACAAAGATTTTATGATGGAGACACCAAAAGCGATTGCAACAAAAACAAAAATTGACAAATAGAACCTAATTAAACTAAAGAGCTTCTGCACAGTAAAAGAAATTTTCAACAGAATAAACAGCCTACAGAATGGGAGAAAATATTTGAAAACTATACATTCCCATCTAGTATCCAGAATCTTTTAGAAACTTAAATAAATTAACAAGAAAAAAACAAACAACCTCACTTAAAAGTGGGCAAAGGACATGAACAGACACTTTCCTTTCTTTCTTTCTTTTAATTATTATTATACTTTAAGTTCTAGGGTATGTGTGCACAATGTGCAGGTTTGTTACATATGTATACATGTGCCATGTTGGTGTGCTGCACCCATTAACTCATCATTTACATTAGGTGTATCTCCTAATGCTGTCCCTCCTCCCTCCCCCCACCCCATGACAGGCCCTGGTGTGTGGTGTTCCGTACCCTGTGTCCAAGTGATCTCATTGTTCAGTTCCCACCTATGAGTGAGAACTTGCAGTGTTTGGTTTCCTGTCCTTGTGATAGTTTGCTCAGAATGATGGCTTCCAGTTTCATCCATGTCACTACAAAGGACATGAATTCATCCTTTTTTATGGCTGTGTAGTATTCCATGGTGTATATGTGCCACATTTTCTTAATCCAGTCTATCATTGATGGACATCTGGGTTGATTCCAAGTCTTTTCTATTGTGAATAGTGCTGCAGTAAACATACTTGTGCATGTGTCTTTATAGCAGCATGATTTATAATCCTTTGGGTATATGCCCAGTAATGGAATGGCTGGGTCAAATGGTATTTCCAGTTCTAGATCCTTGAGGAATCGCCACACTGTCTTCCACAATGGTTGAATTAGTTTACAGTCCCACCAACAGTGTAAAAATGTTCCTATTTCTCCACATCCTCTCCAGCATCTGTTGTTTCCTGACTTTTTAATGATTGCCATTCTAACTGGTTTGAGATGGTATCTCATTGTGGTTTTGATTTGCATTTCTCTGATGGCCAGTGATGATGAGCATTTTTTCACGTATCTGTTGGCTGCATAAATGTCTTATTTTGAGAAGCAGAACAGACACTTTTCAAAAGACAACATACATGTGGCCGACAAGCATATAAAAAATGCTCAACATTAATCATTAGGGAAATGCAAATCAAAACCAGTGAGATACCATCTCACACCAGTCAGAATGGCTATTACTAAAAAGTCAAAAAATAACAGATGCTGGTGAGGTTGCAGAGGAAATGGAATGCTGGTATGCTGCTGGTGGAATGTAAATTAGTTCAGCCACTGTGGAAAGCAGTTTAGAGATTTCTCAAAGAACTTAGAACTACCATTTAAACCAGCAATCCCTTTATTGAGTATATCCTTGAAGGAACATATAAATCATTCTCCCATAAAGACATGCCTATGTTCATCACAACACTATTCACAATAGCAAACACCATGGAATCAATCTAGATGCCCATCAACAGTGGGCTGCTTAAAGAAAATGTGCTACATATACACCATGGCATACTACACACACAGCAATGCAAAAGAATGAGATCATGAACTTTGCAGCAATATGGATGGAGCCAGAGGCCATTACTCTTAGCAAACTAACTCAGGAATAGATAACCAAATACCACATGTTCTTACTTATAAGTGGGAGCTAAACATTGAATACACATGGACACAAAGAAGGGAACAGTAGACACTGAGGTCTACTTAAGGGTGGAGGGCCAGAGGAGGGCAAGGATTGAAAAATTACCTGTCAGGTACCATTCTTATTAACTGGGTGATGAAATGATCTGTACACCAAACCACTATGACACATAATTTACCCATACCTGCACATGTACCCCTGAAAATAAAATAAAAGTTTTTCTTTCTTTTTTTTTTTTTTTAAAAAAGGAAGGCTCTCATAGTTGTGAGAACTTTGATCTTGGACTTTACAGCCTCCAGAACTGTGAGAAAATAAATATCTCTTCATCATAAATTACCTAGTTAGTGACATTCTGTTATAGAAACACAAAATGAACTAGGACAAAGCCCTTATTGATTATTCAACACATCCATTTGGTAGGGAAACTCTAGCAGGTTAGGATTTTGTGTTGTATTTATAGAAACACACCAAAAATGACACCTCAGGTAGAATAAATTCTATCTGCTCTTTATAAAAACCCAGCAAAAATGACACCTCAGCTAGGATAAATTCTATCCCCTAAGTCATGAGCCAATATGTATTTCCTCCTATGAGTGGATTGGCAATCTGTATTGCTATGGTCAAATGTGTCCTCACCACAATTTATGAGTTGAAATTTCATCACTAATATGGTAGTATTAAAAGGTGATACCTTTGGGAAGTAATAAAGTCATGAGGGCAGAGCTCCCACAAAAGGGGTTTATGCTTTTATAAGAGGGGTTGAAGGGAGCCTCCTAGCTCCTTTGGCCCCTTCCACCATGGGAAGACATAAAGTGGGTGCCATCTATAAGGAACAGGCCCCTATCAGACATTGAATCTGTTGGCATCTTGATCTTGAACTTCCCAGCCTCTAGAACTATTTGATTTAGGGTATTTTGTTATAGTAGCAAGAATGAAGCAAGACCCCTGTGATAATCAACATTTCCAGGACCCATAGGAAATCACTGATTCTGTCAAGTAAATGAGACTCTAATTAAACGAATAGGAAGCTTAAGCATTTCTTGCAAAACAGAAACAAAACAACATGAATTGAAGATAGTCTAATAATACACGTGCAAGCAACAAAAATCTTTAAGCTAACCATCTTTCTGTGCGTAAGGTCTCTTTATCTACCACATAATAAAGTTAAATAATAAGCTAGACAAAGAAATTTGAAAGGATCAAAAAGATTATTTAAATTTTCTGCTTTTGTTACAATGCAACTCTCCCCAAATGTATTTTGCACTTTAAAATTCAGCTACTGTGGAAATATACCATAAATATAATTTATAAATTAACAAAAATGTCTGTACATTGGAGATCATGTTCAAATTTATTACTGACAGGGTACTAGATCAATAATTGGAGACCATTGCCTCAGTAATCTGAGGAAATAAACCTTTCTTAGGAAGTGCCTCTTTAATCATTAAGATTTCTAATCAAATGCCAATTATTATCTATGTACTTTTTCATTAGCTTTTATTAATATTTATCATAATGTTGATATGTCAGTGTATTAATATCTTTGTTTTTATTAAATAAAAATTATAATGAGCAAAGATAACTAATGGTGATTATTTTGCATTCCATAATGATGCTTCCTATTTCATCTACCTTAATGGTTTTAATAAAGGACAAATAAAATTTTACTCAATTAAAACATTTTTAATTGTATTTTTAAATAAATTGTATTATATATTTACATATATATTTTATATTGTATATTTAAGTATATAAATATGATATATGATCTATTTACTATATATTTAAATATATAAAATATGATATATATATTTAAATATATACATCATGATGTTATGGAATACATATGGATAGTAAAAGGGCTACTACAGTGATATAAATTAACACACTTACTTTACAGTTACCCTTTTTTTGTGTTTTTGTGGCCAGAGCAGCTAAAATCTACTCATTTAGCTTGAATCCTAAATACAGTACAATTTTATTACCTGTAGTGCTCATGTGGTACTTTAGATCTCTAGACTTGCTAATCCTACGTACCTGTTCCTTTATATCCTCTGATTTGTACCTCGCCATTTCCCCCCTGCAGGCTGACCCTGGTAACTGCTCTTTTTGTTCTCTATCTTGGTATATTTGAATAAAAAAGATAGATTCCACGTATAAGTGCTATTATGTAATATTTTTTTTTTTTTGGCTGGCACATTTTACTTAGCATAATGTGCTCCAAGCTCATCCATACTGTGACAAATGGCAAGATCTTGTTCTTTGTTTATGATGAATAATATTCCATTGTTTATGTATATATACACTACAGTGTATTTATCCATTCTTCTGTTGACAGACACTTAGGTTGTTTTCATATCTTGGCTACTGTGAGTAATCTATAATGAACATGGGAATGCAGATATTTTTACACAGTGTTGATTTTATTTCCTTTCTGTATATGCCCAAAAGAGGGATTGCTGGGTCATATGGTAGTTCTATTTTTAATTTCTTTAGAAACCTTCATACTGTTTTTCATAATGGCTACACCAATCTACATTTCCACCAGCAGTGTGCAAGATTTCCCTTTTTTTCCCTACAAAAATTGAACTCTATTTATTTAACAAACATCTTAAAATATGTACCACATGAAATGTGCCCTGATATGCCTTATTCAGAGATGCAAATCTGGGGAAGATCTCAGGGACCTTCTAATATCTTGGTTTATTTCCAGTTGAATAAAGTTCAAGCCAGTAATTTCCAGAATAAGCAAAAGATTGTGATTGAAGCAAACCTGATATGGTTTGGATGTTTGTCTCCTCCAAATCTCATGTTGAAATGTGATCTCCAATGTTGGAGATAGGGCCTAGAGGGAGGTGTTTTGGTCATAGGGGCGGATCCCTCATAAATGGCTTGGTGCCCTTCCTGTAGTGATGAGTGAGTTCTTGCTCACTCATCACTATGAGAGCTCGTTGTTTAGATGAATCTGGCACCTCCCCCTCTCTCTCGCTCCCTCTCTCACCATGTGACATGCCTGCTCTCCCTTTGCCTTCTCATGTGATTGGGAGCTTCCTGAGACCCCAGCAGAGACCGAGCAGATGCTGGTGCCATGCTTGTACAGTCTGCAGAACCATGGGCAAAATAAACCTCTTTTCTTTATAAATTGCCCAGTCTTGGGTATTCCTTTTTAGCAACTCAAAACAAACTAATGCAAATCCCAACTTGTCTTTTCTCAGGACTGCACAATAACCACAGTGAGTTATAGTCTGTTTACTCTGATTTCAAAGGATATTTCCTGCTTTGTATTTACAATTCCCACTCTAATCTAGAGCTACTGTTGTGATTTGGTTGGGGTTGTTTAGTCAACCTTAGACTGACTGTGTTGGGACCGTTTCTCACGTTGCAGCTTGCCTTGACTATTTCTGGAAGAGTTCAACACATTCAAAGAGAGGGGGATAATTATAAATAAGTGAACAATTGTTTTTTCTAGTAAATAACAAAGATTTTTAGAACTCAAAGAGATCTTAGGAATTAGCTCATTCAAGTCATCCCTAGTAGTGCTCTGATAAGAAATCATCCAGGTTGAGTGTGATTCAAGTTTATAAACATATGAGAACCTTCTGTAACTAGAGGCCTTCGTGTCCCATTATTCCATTTTTGCATCCACTGATAGGAAACTAATAAATTCATAAGAGAACCTATTTCATTATCTGGCAGCTCTAATTGTTAAAAATTTATTTTGTATGTTGTGTATTAATATATGCCTTCCTGAAAATTTCAATCATTGATTCTAGTTCTAATGAACTAAATTCTTCTAACAAATGTCGCTTTTGAATCTTGTACTCCCTAGGACAATTTGAAAACAGGTATGAATTGCATATTTTGAGTCACACGTTTTCATTGCTTTGGTGTATTGAAAGAACGTCTCTTAAAGCACAAAGCTCAAAGATTTTAAATGAAAAGACATCTCTGATATTCTGAAAACAATAATGCTATTATCAAATGTTCAGCCATTTTAAGCATCAATAAGCAAGTTTAGTAGCATATAAACCAGAAAGTATATCATGTATGTCAAATTCTACTTTATGACTCTCTTTTATGATTATTCCCCTGTGAAATCTAGGATAGATCTTGAATTGTTACTGATTCAAATGCTGTTCTCCTTTTTCTCTTTCAATTTTCAAAAAATATATTGGAAACCAGTGAAACCAAATTTTATATCATCATAGGTACAAAGAATGATTAAATCTGATCGCACTTAACTCCAGGGAAGGAAAGAAGGCTATTTAAGTTGGGCAGGTGATTCTGCTTATTCTTCTGGTCAGTGAACATTAGGTGCAGGTTTGCTGTTCTCCCCGTGGGACACAGTAATCCTATATTCTGATAGTGTGAGCGTCTAATCTCCCTGACTGGAACTCTAATATCTAAATATAAACATTTTTTTCCAACAACTTGACTCCTAAATGCAAGCAAACCTAAGCCAGCTGAACTGAGGACATGATCATTGGAGCCAATGCAAGAAGAAAAATTGCCTGTGCTGGACTTACTGAGAGGTGTTACTGAACTCTGTGCGATTTTTTTTTTTTTTTTTGGTAATTATGACTAGTTTCTTTCTGCTTTGACTTTAAAACTTATTGATGACTAGGTAAGATTTAACCTAAAGGTTAATGTTTTTCTTTTCTTCGTTAACATGGATAGTTAGGGAAGCTTTCCCTAAAATACTTTATTGAAAAAAAAAACCAAAAAACAAAAAACAGAACTTTTAAGAGAGATTCTAGGAAAAAATGTGACAGCCTCTGCTTTAGTTTTTAAGTCATCTCTAGCCAGACCAAGAAATGGAAATGCAAATATTAGAAGCCCATTCAAATCAAAGGAAGAGGGTGTTAACTTTGAGCTTAAATATTTATAAGAATAACTGGAAATTTGGCTTTCTCCAAATATACAGAAATATATGGATTGTTGAAAATCTCATTGTGTTCCTCAGGAAGTTACTCTCCACTGGACTGGTGCTGGCTGATAGAGAAGCCAATATGCAATATGCCAAAGTGGTCATTCCTGAGAAGTTAAAATGATGATAAAAGAAACCCCTATAATCATTTAATGTCATTTCCTTTTGGGATTTGTGTGTTTCCTAGAAACTCTGGGTGTTTTTCTGAGTGGGAAATAGAGAGATGCAGTAGTCACTTTACTTGTTATCGACAATTTTTTGCTTACAGGAATTTGAGACATGTCAGTGACAAGGTGAATATATAGGATGGAGAAGAGAAATGGTGTTACTGAGTGATGAGAATTGGATTGAGTGAATGTTACCGTTCAACTTCAGGTGTGCTAACCTAGTGATTTTAAATAAAAACACTTTTGGTTCTTATTAATCCTTTATTTACACAATTAGGGCCAGGTTTTAAAGTAAAACGAACTTTCTTTGTTTTAATGATACACATTGATATAATAGAACACTACTGACATTTTCTTATTTATTTTCATTTTTATATAAAAATTCTTAAACAGTGTTTATTATATGCCAAGTAGATTCTAAGCACTTGACGGATACTAATTCATTTAATTTTTATAACAACTTTTTAGAGTAGGTACTATTGTTGTGTCCATTTCACAGATGGGGAAATGGATATGGAAATGTTAAGCAACGTGGCTAGTCAGTGGCAAAACCAGGCCTCTTCTCTTCCATTTCACCTCAGGTTGTCATGTAAATCCTATTTGAAACATGTACCCTGATTAAAAAATAGTTGGGGGAATACTGTTTTAGGGAATAAAAATAAAACTAACCCCCCAAATGCTACCACTACCATAAAGAAAAAACAAAACAAAACACCAATCTACATGCACAGCTGAGCTCACTGGAAGGTAATCACTAGGTCCCTGAAATGAACCTGAGTGTTAACCCCAATAGCTGATGCCATGGTAACTAGAGGTGAGAGTGGGTGATAAATTGGATAGTAGAGATTGAGTCGTGGTAAAATCTAAGGACTTTGTTTCTGATG
This sequence comes from Theropithecus gelada, assembly GCF_003255815.1. Classification (NCBI taxonomy): domain Eukaryota; kingdom Metazoa; phylum Chordata; class Mammalia; order Primates; family Cercopithecidae; genus Theropithecus; species Theropithecus gelada. The sequence goes on along the minus strand of NC_037673.1, from coordinate 83,524,909 downwards.
CTCAAATGAAGATAGCAGATTAGGATTTAAATCCATCCAAAGAGGTGCATTGAAACTCATATGTTCATATAATGTTAGGATGCTCAAAATGCTACAACTTCAGTGAAAGTACAAATAGAAAAAAAATTAGCCATTTTCTTTTGCTCTGGATTCTCGGTAGAATAAAAAAGCTCCTTTTAGAACATATAACCACGGCCATTCATGCAAGCGTGAGGGTTAAATCCCCAAACTAAAAAGCTAACGCATAATTAGTAATACTTTTGCTAATGACAGCTAACAGAAGAAAAATGAACTTTTTTGAGGGACATTCCATGCACTGGTCCTCAATTCCCGTGGTTAAAAGTCCTGCTGAAGATGAGCTCATAATCCAAATCTAAGTAACTACACTAAAAAATATTTACCAAGAGTGAGAATGAGTGAAACAACAAACTGTAAGATAAAACCTGAGACTTTTAGATATTAGAACACTTGGATAATAGAAAATACATATGTTTAAAAATAACTAAACATAAAAAAATAGAATAAATAAAGGAGGAAAAAGGACATGATTAGAAAACATGAAGCATATTTGAAAAATAGTCAAATGGATTTTCTAGAAAGTAAAAATGAAGTCACTAAAATTAAAAACTTGATAGAAGTCTTCAGCAGTAGATTATACATAGCTAAAGATAATTAATGTTTTTCCCTAAATCCTAAATGATAGTGAAGCTGGAAATATATTTTTTGGTAAGACAAGTTTGAGGAAATTATTATAATGCAGCAAAGAGGGTAATATAGTTGAAAATTATAAAAAAGGCATAGAGGATAAAATGAAATTTAACCTATGCCTGATAGGACTCCCAGAAGGAAAAAATAGAGATAATAGGGGAAAATTTTTCAGTATCACAGTGAGTCCCAAAAATGGTAAATAAAAATGATCTTTTGTCTAGCTACATCGCAGTAAAACTGCAAAACACCAAATACCAAGTGAGAAATCTTAAAAGCTACAGAAGAAAAGGATTATCTATAAAAGAATTCCAACTAAACAGTAGACTTATCAACAGCAACAGGAAGCCAGAGATAATGGAAAAATCTTCAAAATGGTGAAAGAAATGAACCACCAACCAAAAAACATATGTCCAGCTTCACTATCATTTAGGAGTTAGGGAAAAATGTATTTAAAGTGAACAAGCAAGCAAGCAAACAAAGCATCTACTACAGTAAGAAGAAAATTTAACCTAAGAAAAAGGACTAAGATGTAAGAATGTTGAGTAAATAAATTTGTAAACTGGTCTTTAAATCTAAAAAGTTGTTAACTATAAATAAATATGAAAATATCGAATAATTTGGAGAAATTAGTTCAAATAAAGTAAATCAATATTTATAGAATTTACATATAAAGGAGGAAAGAACAGAGTTAACACATTCTAAAGTTCTACACTAATTTGCCTGTTATATATCTTCTTTGGATAAATTTCTGCTCAAATCTTTAGCCCATTTGAAAATGTGTTTAAGTTTTCAGAATTCTTCATACGTTCCCAGTACAAGTTCCATTTCAGATAGGTGATTTACAAATCTTTTCTCACAAAGTGTAGTGTGTCTTTTCTTTCTTGCAACAGTGTTTTTTGAAGAGTGAAGTTTTAAATTTTGATAAGTCCATTTATCATTTTCTTATTTTATGGGTTGAGCTTTTGCTGTCATACCTGAGAATTCTCTAACATTAGATCACAGAATTTTCTCCTATGTTTTATTCTAAAAGTTTTACAACTTTCAATTTGACACTTACATTTGTGATCACTTTTGAATTACTTTTTATATAAGATATACCATTTAGGTTGAGATTGATCTTTTGGCACATGGGTGTCCAATTATTTAATCATCACTTGTTGAAAAGACTATTCTTTCTCCCTTGAACAGTCTTTACACATTTTGTCAAAAATCAATCTGAAGGATTTGTTTGGGTTTATTTCTGTAATTGCTATGGTCATTCATCTGTATGTCTGTCCCATGATGAATACTACACTGTTTTAATTATTGTAATTTCATGATACATCTTAAAGTTGGGTAGTATGATTTTTTTGACTTTATTGTTTTTCAAAATTATTTTGGTAGTCCTAGTTCTTTTGTCGTTTCAAATAAATTTTACAATACATATTTTCTACATATACAAAAATATATACTTTTTAAAAATATATACTTTTATATACAAATATATACTTTTGTATATATACAAAACTGTATATACACATATACTTTTCTCTCTCTATAAATATATATACAAATATATACCTTTCTATACATACAAATATTTTGCTGGGATTTTCATTGGAATTATATCCACAGCTCAATTTAGAGAGAATTGACATTTTTACTATGTTGAGTTTTCCAGTTCATGAACGCATGCTTCTCCATTTACTTAGATTTTGTTGAATAACGATGTGTAGTTTTCAGTATTGTTATATGTGGCCCTTCCCCAAATTTGCATATTGACATCCTAACCTCCAGTACCTAGTAATGTGACCCTACTTGGAGATAAGGTCTATATAAAGGTAATCAAGTTAAAATGAGCTCATTAGAACAAGACCAATTCAATATGATTATTGCACTTATGAAAAGGTGAAATTTGGAGACACATGAACATGATGGTATACCATATGAAGATGAAGGCGGAGATTGAGATGATGCCAAAGAACGCTAAAGATTAAGGTTAGTAGCGAACCACCAGAAGCTAGGAGACAGGCATGAAACAGATTCTTCCTCACAACCCTCAGATGGAAGCAACCCTGCTAACACCTTGACCTTGGATTCCAAGCCTCCAGAGCTGTGAGACAATACACTTCTGTTGTTTCAACCACTCAGTTTGTAATACTTCATTACAGCAGCCCTAGAAAACTATTACAAACATCAAGTGTATGTGTTTTGATAGATTTGTATTTATTTCATTTTTGAATTTTTCTTTTCTAAGATTTTAATATTTCCCTAGTAAATGCTGAATATTTCATTTGTCTCATATTAAGACAGGAATTTCTCAAATTTGTAAGTTTTTATTGATACTTCAACTAAAAATACTGTTATTTAAAAGGACACTACAAATTTCAAGTTAGATCTCTGGGCTGTTATAACTAATTTTTTCACTTTTAGTATCTATTTAATTCAATTTGCCTAATTAAATGTGTTTGCATACTATTTGGCAACTTCACTGCATAACTGTGAAGAAACACTTATAATCAAGTGATATACTGATATTCTATGACTTACATAACTCTAGGTATTTCTTGAAAGTAGAGTTAAAGCAAACACTTATTGCATTTCACCATGTAAGCCACCAGTCCCCAGAAAAATAATTTACATGTTCTATAACATTAAATGAGTTATATTTTCATTAAATTCATTTATTTCTCAGAAAGAAGGCATTTTAAGATCACATCCATTAAATCTAAGAGTTTTGCTTTAACTTTTTCCTCCTTTCTCCTTAGCACCCTTACAACCTCCATAATATAAGGCTTAACTGGCCTCATATTATATTTAATGATCAAATCAATTGTCTCAATACTTTTCTAATCCTTGCATACCTTGTTTTTGTCACTAAGATGTTTTTCTTGGTCTTTGTTTGGTTATCCCTGGTAGATTAGGTGCCCATGTGGTGTACTACATTGATAGCTCTCTTTATGCTTGTGTATCATGAGATGTTTAAATGGACTTTGTGGTTTTCCTTTGCCAAACTATGAGTTCCATGCTGGCAGGGATGGAGTCTGCTGGCCCCCTGTGTATATCCTCAGCCCTCACACAATGCCTATTCACTATGCATTTAGCTGTAGTACACAGCTGCAGGTGCTCCATATTTATATGTTTAATGAATGAATGAATGAATGAAAAGATAAACAGTAACTGAGTCAAATAATCTTTCCATAAAATTCTAATTGTGTAACTATTTAATATAAACAATTATATTTTCTTGACATTAATTATTTAACTGGAAGGCTAAGAAATCTAATACATTCAAATTTATAGGCATAACGTAAACTAATCATATCTCACTAGCCACATTTGCTTTCAACACTTTATTCCATGTTCATAATACTGATGTCAACATTGACATAAAATATTCAAATAAAATATAAGCAGCTTGAACTTTCTCAGTGAATTTAAACTTGAACACATCAGGAGCTGCAAGGTCAAGAATTCTCTGTTTTTCCCTGCAGGAAGCATACTTTACCAGTAAGTAAACTGAGACAAGGATAAGAGTTCTCTCTTTGCTTTCATTTTTTCTCTTCATAAAGGGATTTAATAGTAGCCATCTTGGAGGGATTGGGGGGAATTAATTGTGGAGTCCCAGGAGCTCCTTAGAAGAGAGTAATACACTTACCCAGAAAATGATTTTTTGCACTGAAACTAATCAAATAGAATCCAGATAAACGTTATTTAGTGCTTATCTCTTAGGACATGAACAGACAGAAGGTTAGGACTCTATCTCAGTGAAATGCCAAGGATAATGGCTTTGTGTCCACCCAACTGTGGCTTTACAACTGAGTTTTTCTGTTTTATTTAGATATTTGCATTTGCTTAAATACAGTCAGTGAGTGCTCAAGAAATGCTGACTTAAAATATTTCATGAGTGAGTCATTCATCATCACATGTTCCTTTGAGGTAGGTAAAATGCTGTCACTCTCACCTGCCCGTTCTTATTTGATAAATGCTAATTGATATTATCTGACTTTCAAATAAATTGTAAGAAGGTGGGTTTGTTACATCCCTTCTTATTAATTTCGGTTGAATAGTTCTGACTTTTACCTAATCCTGATGAATAGCTTGTACCTGATTGTCTTAGTGTTTGCTTCACACCTCAACAATATTGAGAATAATATAAAGGAAAGCTGCCTTCCCTAAACAGAAAGGAAGAAAAAAACCCAGCAAGGGAATCAGCATAAAAAAGATAAAAGAATGAATATAATGATAATACAGAGGTCCACAGATCCTTGAATGTTACAACGGCCCCCTAGAAATAAAAGTCTTCTCTAAATAGGAAACTGAAGTTTTATATATTTTTTATTTAAAATATACATAATTGAAAAATTTAGTTTAGTATTAAGTTTTAATCATTGCCATTTTTAAATGTCTATTTATACGTACACAAGGTGAACAATCTTTCTTCATATAAACATGGATTGCCTGCCTTAATAATTAATAGACTGATATATTCTAGGGAAACAAATTTTACCCCTTCTAAATTTTTCCAGCATGCCAATCATTTAACTCAAAACCAGTTATTATATTTAACAATTCAAAAATGTGCTTTGTAGAGTAAATAATTTTCATTCCCCTAATGCCGTGTGCCCTTAGTCTTTCAGGCTTTTTTTGTTTTGGTAGTGAATCACTTGAAAATATAGTAAGAGTTGATAGTACAAAACCAGTGTACTATAATTATTTGTGATGAAGAAATTAACCTTAAGCTAAGCTACACTCTCATTTGCTTGTGATCGGTGCTCAGGGACACTGATTATTAAAAAAAATGGAATTAGCTTTTGTCTAATATTTCTTGGTTGCACTGTGATCTTAGCCTTGTTAGTACTTCTGTTCCCAGTACTGTTTTAAGAGGAAAGAAAGAGGCATGTAGCCAGTGGAGAAGGTTGCAGGACACCTAGAGCTCTCTATACGTAATAATTTGAGAATTTAGATGCCTGAAAGTCTTGACATGAAGTTCAATTTGGAAGAAACCCTCAAAAGGCACTGAGCTGTCAATCATTTTTTTCCACTGAGTCTAGAGCGTTGTTTTACAGGAACAGCAGAGTTCCATCTTAAATTTCTACCAAAAGATAAGTCAGTGACTTAAAAAAAAGTTCATAACAACAACATCACTAAAATCAAATTGCCTTCCAGAGGAAAGTAAAAAAGTGAAAGCTGTGAAGAATGGAAGCAACAGAATAGGTCATTGCTCTATCATTTTCTGTAGCATCCTAAACTGTGATAAGTACCTGATCATAGCTGTGTCTCAATTTCTAGTCTCTGAGCCAAGTTAGTACCACCTGGTGTGATTTGAAATCACCCCAAAGAGCTGATGATGCCTCATGGAAAACAGTGAAAGACATTCCATTTAGCAGATATCCCTCTCCAAGTCCAAAAGGCTTTTTTTTTTTTTTCCCCCGGCACATTCTGCCACTTTCATTTCTGATATTAACCCAGATCATCTTTGTTCATCAGAGGATTTGCTTCTGCCTCTTTCATTTCAGCTTCACCTTAACTTAGCTTAGAATGTAACAATCAAGCTCTATTCTTGCAAAGGAGACTGGACCAATATATTACGGATTATTCAGTCAATTGCTATTTCAGGTGGAAGGAGTATTGCAGGAACACTGCTTCTGGAGTTCTATTTCTAAGATTTTTATTTTATGCCTGCCCATGACTTCCAGTTCCAATGTTGATTCTGGATTTGTAATGGACAAATTAAAGGAAGTAAAGTGTAGAGAGTGCAGTTTATTGACAGAAGTTTCTATCAACACTCTTTCCTCACTCCTATTCACCCAAGGATAATGTAATTTCAAAAGATGCTAGAATCCACAGAATGGCTTTTTTTTTTTTTTTTTCTATAGGCCAGCCTTGTTGATGAGTGTGTACTGGTTGACTATAGTCTAGAAAGATGCCTTCCTTGATTCCTTGATCCCTGCCTAACTGTGCCAGTCAACAGGTACTGGTCGATATTAGAGAACTCTAGCAAACAAACAAACAAATAAACAAAAAAACAAACAAACAAAAACTTGGAGAAACATTGAGGAGCTGATTTAGCAGTCTCAAGTTACTTTGTCTCTGGGCATGGAAGACTGGCCTTAGGAGTGTACAGTAACACTAGAAGGGATAATATTTTAAAAAATAATTATGGGCTGGATGCAGTGGCTCACGCCTGTAATCCCAGCACTTTGGGAGGCTGAGGCAGACAGATCACGAAGTCAGGAGATCGAGACTATCCTGACGAACATGGTGAAACCCCATAGTCCAATGGGGGCTCTGATGCCTTCTAAAGAAATCTTTTTTTAAAAGCCCCAATTATTTGCCTAAGCCAATGTATAGAAGGGTTTTTCTGATGTTGTCTTCTAGAATTTTTACGATTTCAGGTCTTAGATTTAAGTCCTTGATCCATCTTGAGTAGATTTTTGTATAAGGTGAGAGATGAGGGTCCAGTTTCATTCTTCTACATGTGGCTTGACAGTTATCCCAGCACCATTTGTTGAATTGAGTGTCCATTCCCCCCTTTATGTTTTTGTTTGCTTTGTCGAAGATCAGTTGGCTTTAATATTTGGCTTTATTTCTGGGTTCTCTATTCTGTTCCATTGGTCTATGAGCCTACTTTTATACCAGTACCATGCTGATTTGGTGACTATGGCCTTACAGTATATTATAGTCAGGTAATGTAATGCCTCCAGATTTGTTCTTTTTGCTTAGTTTTGCTTTGGCTATGCTCTTTCTTGGTTCCATATGAATTTTGTGTTGTCCTGTCTAGTTCTGTGAAGAATGATGGTGGTATTTTGATAAGAATTGCATTGACTTTGTGGATTGCTTTTGGCAGTATGGTCATTTTCACAATATTGATTCTAACCAAAAGCAGATGCAACAAAAACAGTGATAAGTAGGTAGGATTTAATTAAACTAAAAAGCTTCTGCACAGCAAAAGAAACAGCAGAGTAAACAGACAACCACAGAGTGGGAGAAATCTTCACAATCTATACATCCAACAAAGGACTAATATTTAGAATCTACAAGGAACTCAAACAAATTAGCAAGAAAAAACAAACAATCCCATCAAAAACGTGGGCTAAGGACATGAATAGACAATTCTCAAAACAGGATATACAAATGGCCAAAAAACATATGAAAAAATACTCAACATCACTAATGATTAGGGAAATGCAAATCAAAACCACAATCCAATATCATCTTACTCCCCCAAGAATGGCCATAATCAAAAAATTTAAAAAAAAATAGATGTTTGCAGGGATATAGTGAAAAGGGAACACTTTTACACTGTTGGTGGGAATGTAAACTAGTATAACCACTGTGGAAAACAGTGTGGGGATTCCTTTAAGAATTAAAAGTAGAACTACCATTTGATCTAGCAATTCCATTATTGGGTATTTGCCCAGAAAATAAGTCATTATATGAAAAAGACACTTGCATAAGCATGTTTATAGCAGCACATTTTGCAATTGCAAAAATACGGAACTAACCCGAAGTCCATCAATCAATGAGTGGATAAAGAAATTGTGTATATACACAATATATATACATACACACAGTGGAATACTATTCGGCTATAAAAAGGAATGAAATAATGGCATTCACAGCAATCTGGATGGAATTGGGGACCATTATTCAAGTAAACTAATTCAAAAATGGAAAACCAAACATTGTATGTTCTCACTCATAGTGGGAGCTAAGCTATGAGGATGCAAAGGCATAAGAATGATACAATGGACTTTGGGGACTTGAGGGAAACAGTGAGTGGCAGGTGAGGGATACAAGACTACAAAATGGGTACAGTGTGTACTGCTCGGATGAGGGGTGCACCAAAATCTCACAAATAACCACTAAAGAACTTACTCATGTAATCAACACAACCTGTTTCCCAAAACCTATGTAAAAGAAGCCCCATTCAACTAAGACATAAAGAATGCTTCTAAGAAGGTGAAACAATCTGGTTTCTCTAGGGTGTTACTAAGATTGGGAGTTTACACAGATTTTAAAGGAAGACTGAGAGTCTTTTATGTCCACTTCAGTCTGGTTCCAAGTGTGTGGTGATCTTTTATGATGCCACTGTATACTTTTATGGGACTTTGGTCAATGAGAAAGATACCAGTAAAATATTTTCTACCTACCAATACAGGGGTATGTTAAGGCCTCTCCATCTTTGTTTGTTTTCACCTAATGTTACTGTGAGACTAAGGGAGATAGTTGGGTACCACCTCGATTGTGTAGGTCACTTCAGGAAATAATGGATGCAAGGATGAAGAAAAATGAAAAGTGGCCAGAAAAGAAATGTTGGCTTCTTGTTCCAAATCTATTGTTTCATAAAACATTCGAAGCCATTTTCCAATGTCAATTTGCCCATCTCTCATAAGGAGATGGCACTTCCTATTCATGATTCCTTACGAGAATAATGTGACATTTAATCAACTGCTTATGAGGAAACATAGTGAAGAATATTATCTAAAATAACACTGTTATTTTATTTATGTTTAAGTGGAGAGTAGTTTTATGTTATTCAAAATGTGGTTTTATAGAACACATAGACTCCAGCCTAACTGCCAGGGTAGGCTGATCCTGAATAATTTATTTCAGAATGTTCTGTCACTTTGTACTGGCACTTAAATGGAAAAAGTTCTCTAATATTCATTTTGATGAATAATTAGTTTAGGAGGAATCTTTAGATTGTAGTCTTGGATTGCAGAGTTGAAATTTAATCATTTCAACACAGTTGTCTTCAATGCCAACATAAACCAGAGATAAATTATATCCAATCAGTGAATGGATTTAATGCATGGTTCACAGGTTGTGGGAACTAATAAATATTTGTAAGCGTATTATCAAAATTCTTAAGTAAGGGCATTATATGATTTGTATTATAGTAGTTTGGGTTCAAGTTAAAAAAATAATTCTAACTTATATTGCGTCTGGAACAAGGGAAAATGAAAAAAAAAGATATTTTTAGTTGGGCTAATATTTTCCATTCTGAAATGTAGCTTGGATATAATAACAAATAAAACACTTAGAGAAACAATTGATAAAACCAGTATTGAAAAGATTGACAAAGGGTTTTTTTTCCCTCTCCCTCTTCCAAAGGCGAACCTCCACACAAAATCTTAGCCTGAAGTTTTAAACTGTCTGCTACAAACAATTGCCACTTTCCAAGTACAGACTGGCAAGTGCACAAAGAGCAAAGTTTAGTCAAAGTTCATTTTCAGGTCATCCACCCTGGAACCATCAATCTGGACAACCTCTGCGTAACCTCTTCCAAGATTGTGGACTGGAACGGGATCCTTTGCAGTCTCATTAGAGCATGCAACAATTAATTTGTCCTAAATAGGAAATTAAACAGTCAAGTACAGTGTAGAGAAGAGGTCAGAAAATGGGTCTTGAGGTGCATTCATAGCCACTGTTTGGAAGTTTTCCCCAGGCCTCTAGGAAGGTGGGGCAGATTCCAAAGAGAAATCACTGTGTAGGACAAACATGACAAAACCATGCAAAACACATACATAAGTAGAAGAGAAATTTAACCTGAGAACAAATCGCCAGTGTTTTTAATGCTGCTCAGGCTTGTCTGTCTTTTAGGAGACTTAAGGTGAGAACTCAGGCAAAGATACTTCACAAGTCCAGTGCATATAAACCCAGAAAACTCAACACCATTGTCCTTGAACCTACTTCTGATTGTATGCTACTCTTGTATTCATAAGCTAGAGATTCTGTTATGAGAAAATGGGAGAAAAAGGTCTGACGTAGAGTTCTATTGAGTTAATTAGACATTGTGAAGTCACAGTGAATTGAACCATTGTCTTCCAAGATACAATTTTGACATAATTAGAGAAGTTGAATGGTTATCATTAGCAATGCACACAGGAAATTTTGAAAAATAGATAAAATGCTATTTCTTAGCAATAGAAGAATACAAAGTTCTTAACTACTGTCTTATACAAAACTATGATATCTAGATGTGTCTATCATAATTTTGCATATGATGTCTATGTATCATATTTTTTCATTAGCTGAAAGTTAGTCTTTTTATGGTAAAATAGAAATGTAAAAATCGTGGCATTATATGTTATATGTGTATATGTGATCAGATTTTTAAAAGCCTCTACATCTCTTTATATTTGATGAACTTAGTACAATGTAAATTTATAATAATAAATTATAGATTTATTTAGTAAAATAGTATACCATATAAGGTATAAAGAATAAAATATAAATAATGAAATAAAAGTAAATACAGGTCGTTGACTGAGAAGTTGCTCAAAGTAACAAGAGTTGGAAAGTAAAAAAGTTCTAAAAAGGTAAAGTTTATCGGAAATTTATGGTTACACAGCATCAAGAAAAAAAGATAAAATCATTCTCAAGTCCATTGAATATTTCCCATAAATATGAAAAGACACATCTTTGAACATTAAAAATTCTGACCATTAAATTACTATGGGATACTAAGTCTCTGATTTTGCTTCCTCCACACCATATTAAGCGTTAATGTTTCCACACCATATTAAGCGTTAATGTTAACACCTTAGTCTTACAAGACTATTCATTTTTTTATCCAGAAAATAAGCAATTATCTTATGATCTAGCCTTTTAAATATCACATTTGTTGAAGTATAATTTGCATTCAGTAAAATTTACCCTTTTAGGTGTATAATTCCATGAGTTGTTTTTTTTTTTTTTTTTTTTTTTTTTTGAGACAGAGTCTGGCTCTGTCGCCCGGGCTGGAGTGCAGTGGCCGGATCTCAGCTCACTGCAAGCTCCGCCTCCCGGGTTCACGCCATTCTCCCGCCTCAGCCTCCCAAGTAGCTGGGACTACAGGCGCCCGCTACCGCGCCCGGCTAGGTTTTTGTATTTTTAGTAGAGACGGGGTTTCACCATGTTAGCCAGGATAGTCTCGATCTCCTGACCTTGTGATCCACCCGCCTCGGCCTCCCAAAGTGCTGGGATTACAGGCTTGAGCCACCGCGCCCGGCCTAACCACCACCATAATCAGGATATTGAACACTTCCATCATCCCGTGAAATCTCCTCATGCCTCTTTGTAGTCAGTTTCCTCACCCTGTTCATGGCCATGGCTGATATGATTACAGTTCTTTTAGTTTTACCTTAGTTTAATGTTTATTTTTGCATTTTCAGACTATCATATACATGGAATCCTTCATGTGATTATTTCTGTCTTTTTCACTAAACATAATGAACACATATTGTATTCAGTAGTTTGTGCTATTTTATTGCAGAATAATATTCCACTGTGTGAATGACAATTTATCCATTCACTGGCTGAGGGGTATTTGAGTTGTTTCCTTTTTTTTTTTTTTTTTTTTTTAGATGGAGTTTTACTGTTGTTGCCCAGGCTGGAGTGCAATGGTGTAATCTCAGCTCACCACAACCTCCGTCTCCTGGGTTCAAGCAATTCTCCTGCCTCAGCCTCCGAGGTAGCTGGGATTATAGGCATGCGCCACCATGCCCGGCTAATTTTGTATTTTTAGTAGAGATGGGGTTTCTCCATATTGGTCAGGCTGGTCTCAAACTCCCTCTTCAGGTGATCCGCCCGCCTCGGCCTCCCAAAGTGCTGGGATTACAAGCGTGAGCCGCTGCACCTGGTCTGTTTCCAGTTTTTAGTGATTATTCACAAAGCTGCTATAAAAATTCATGTATGGGTTTTTGTGTAAACATAAAATTTAATTTCTCTTGGGTAAATATCTAGGAGTGGGACTGCTGGGTGATATGGTAAATGTATGTTTAACTTTGTAAGACCTTGTAAGAAAATGCCAAATGATTTTCCAAAGTGACTGTATCATTTAGCATTCCCACTAGCGATGTTTGAAAGTTCTAATTTTTCCATATCTTTGCCAGTACTTGATAGCATCAGTTTTTGAATTTTAGTAGCTCTAATATATGCATAGTAGTATCTCATCATAGTCATGTCATAAACTGTGACAGAGACTGTAGACTTAATACAGCCTTAGGGCAAGACTAAATGTGTATGCTTGTCCATTTCAAGTGAGTATATACTGCTTATCCTCTTTCCTGATAGGAGTGGAAATGGTCACATTTTCCAGGTTTTAATTTGCATTTCCCTAATGGCTAATGATGTTGAACACTTTTCATGCACATATTGCCATCCATATTTCTTCCTTGGTGAAGCCAAAATATTACCAAGTTCTAAGCAAGTGCCAGTAGCTGCCCACTTCCAGACTTCTTGTTGAATGAGAAAAATGAAACCTTATTTGTGTTACACCAGTGATAGATGTTCTTTGTTACATGAAGCTGAAGGCATTCCCAAATTACACAATCTTCTTTTTAAATTACGACTTCGTGTTCACATTTCTGTATCCCCCTTTTTTGTTGTTAATGGTATCATCATTACACCATCATCTAAGGCAGAAAATCAACCCATTTTTAATTTGTATTGCTCTCTTATCTCTGAAAGCGACAATTCACATCTCTTGCTGAACTATTACAATATTTCTGTCACTGGTCTCCATGCCGCCAGTTTTTCCTCCACATTGATATTAGCATTTCCACTTTAAAATGCAAATGAGACACTGAAACTTCCCACTTAAGACCTTTAGTAGTTTACCACTACTTGTACAGACAGATCTGAAGGTCTTAGAATAGCATGTATATCCCTTCACAATCTTTCCCCAGTCTGCCTTCTCAGCTTCATCAACTGTCTCTGTTCCTCCCTTTACTTCCTGCACTCACTCGTGTTTTATGCTGCTATAGAACAGAACCATTCATCCTTCTCTTTCACAATTCAGAGTCCTTGAAATGTTGTTTGCTCTGTTGGCTTTCGAAAGGCCTCTCCTCTTTCTCTTATCTGGACAATCTCTATTCATTTGTCAAGGCCAATATCATACATTACTTCTATAAAACACTCCTCACCCCTTCTGAAGAGAGTTCTGTACTTCCTTCCTTGTGCTTCCATGGAACTTTATCCCTTCCTTTATTTTCGTACTTTCTCACATTAGGTTTTTATGTGATGGTTTTCTCTAACAGTGTTTTTGAAATAGGTGATAACTATAAATGATATTTTGAGATCTCTGAAACAACTGCACTGTGATATTAAAAACCAGCCATAAAAATACCAGTCTCATAAAATGATTAAAAGTGATGATGTTCAGTCTATAAATTAATCAGGAGAAATGGGGATATAAGTTTTAGCAAGTTTGTGTCATTATGAGTTTGTATAAAGGGTTTTGTTAGAAGAAATAAAGGCTTAAGACCATGTGACACGTGAACTATGTTTCCAGATAAGGAGATGGCTGAACAAATGACTCCTTTTTTAATCACCTGTTCTATTTTTTATGATTTAATATATGAATCTCTTTTATATGATTGCATTTTAGATTTGATTGATTTGAGTTTTTAATTGTTAAATATGGAATTGATGAGACTTGGTTTTATGAGAATATAATTGGATGTAAATTAGGCTTTGGTCAAATTTAAACTGAAAATTTATCAGGGAAATTTTTAATCCTTTTTCTTTCTTTTTGCCTCAGTTTCCTCATTTGTAAAATTAAAGTGCCAGACTAGATGACCTTGAAGGTCCTAAGGAGATTGAAGAGTTGAAGATTACAGTTTTATATAGAGGAAATAACTGTATAGTTCATCAACTCTTTCATTTTTCAAGACATTATTTTGGCTTCTGGAAGCCTATGAAAAATCCCCTCATTTACCACTATTTGTATTCATTATCTAGACATTGTCTTCATATAGAAATGGTACTAGTAATCACATCAGTTGTAATATGGAAAATGATATGTTTCTTTCCAGTAGCCAAATTTTAAGCATGAAACATGATAGGCTTAAGGAACCAGTGCTGTCAGAACTACCTATATGTAATTATTGCAAGACCATATGATTTTTTAGAATTGCTTCAAATCTTGAGAAGATTTAATACCATAGGGACTGATAAGTTCTACAGCCTAAGAGGCAGGCTGTTTGCACCGCAGCCTGGCGAAGTGCTGCAGAGTTCTTTCTTGTGTGCAGCCATAGTCAATGCCGACTGCCTTTATGTCATTTGGCGAATTGGTTAGAGCAGCATTCCCAAGTATGGAATACGCTACCTCTACAACCTGAGAAGAAATATTAGGTGTCATTCTTCATGGTAGGGATCCTGCAACATAATAATTTGCCCTTTACATAGGAGGGGATGTTCTGGCATACTACATATCACTCGACCTCTTAAAATTGTAATGTTATATAAAATTTGTAGGCCCCTGAATCTTTGTAAGGTTTATCCTCTACCTTGTAGAGCACATGTGTTTTAACGAAGGCCTCCTATACACTTGTCAATTCTTAATCTTCTTGTCTGATTAACATGATGCTGTCAATATAGTGGATCAACGTGGTGAGTTGTGAAATGTCTAGATGAGTCAGGTGATTCATCTAGATTCTGACAAAGGTTGCAGAGTTAACGTAGTCTTGAAGCAAGACTAAATGTATATGTTTGTCCACTTCAACTGGATATGTGTTGCTTCTTATCCTCTTTCCTGATAGGAGTGAAAAAGATCGCATTTGCCAGATCAGTGACTACAGCTTGTACCAGAGGCTGTGTTAATCTGTTTTGGTAAACACACCACATCTGGCATAGCAGCTGCAATTGGTTAAGTTTATGGTAGTGAAATGTCATCTTCAGGATCCACCTGGTTTTGTTGTATTCATTAGGCAATGATGAATTTAATAGAGAGGTGATGGTGTCCACTACCCCTACATTTTTTTAGGTCTATAAGTGTGACACTATCCCCTACCATTATCACCAGGATGAAATATTATTTTGGGTTATAAAAGGAAAGTTTCAGAGGTTTGCATTTGACTTTCTCTGCTGTGGTGGGTTGTACCTTACATACCAAGGACCAATTATGGTGGTTCTGCATACTACCAAGTATGTTCAGCCTAAGTACACATTGGAGACCAAAGCAGTGATCACCATGGACTTAGTAGACGGACCTGCTGTAAGCCATACCTAGGTCAGGACTCGACTCTATACCTGGCTCCCATATATCTCTACTTGAACAGGGGGCCATGATGACTTTTGGGGCCTGTGGTTATCAATGTTAACATGGATCCTGTGTCCAACGGCTGTAAAAATATATGAGTATTCCTTTCTCAAGTTTATGGCTTAGATCCCCTTAGGGAGAACTACCAAATATATTTGCTACAGGGTTGTAAATTTCCTTCTCCTAGGGACTCAGCGTCTCTTTCAGTCATTGAATTTTATGCCTCAAAACTGGCTGGAGCTTATAAACAGCTTTTTAGTGGAGCAACTGCTCTCATTCTCTTGATTATCTATCCTCAATTTTTTTGGTTGTATAAGTTAAAAAATACACTTGTTGGCTGTCCGTCTGTTTCTCCTAGGAATGCCATGTTCTTTCAACCATGTCATCCCGTGTTTCATAGTCCTGTTCCATCCCTGTCAGGACCCTGACCTTGGAACAACAGACCTGCTGGGATTGAGAATTTAGTTGTAAATATACTATTTTTTTTTTTTTTTTTTTTTTTGATGGAGTCTTGCTCTGTCACCAGGCTGCAGTGCAGTGGTGTGATCTCGGCTCGCTGCAACCTCCGCCTCCCAGTTTCAAGCGATCCTCCTGCCTCAGCCTCCCAAGTAGCTGGGACTACAGGTGCATGCCACCATGCCCAGATAATTTTTTTGTGTTTTTGGTAGAGACAGGTTTTCACCATGTTGGCCTGTATGGTCTCAATCTCTTGACCTAGTGATCTGCCCGCCTTGGCTTCCTAAAGTGCTGGGATTACAGGCATGAGCCACCGCGCCTGGCCATATGCTATCTTATAATTAAGTTCTGGGCCTGATATTTTGCCTTTCTGGCACTTTGGTTGCAAAAGATTAGAGCCCTTTAAATGCTGCCAAAGAGACCCTCTGGCTTTCATATTTTGACTTAAATTATTGATTAATTTTTCTGTCTTTTATTATAATCTCCGTTACTAAATTTCCCAGATTTCTTGAGTACCTGAGATATCGCCCACACCAATGCATTCTTTTTCACTAGGTTGCCATTGACAAAGGTTTTATCAGTGGACCTGTTATAGCATGCCAGGGACCATCAGTAATCCACCTAGCACAAGGGACGGGGTCCTCACTCCCATCTGGCCAGTGAATGATCCAGCTCCAACATTCCATTTTAGAGCCTGCTTCCTAGGATTACTCTTGGCACTGTTTTCTATCAGATTCCCTGGAAAAATGCTCTAATTGAGAAACGTGTTTTCAGGAAGTCTCGGATTATTATGGAAATTGGCTCATGCAATTACGGAGGCAGAGAAATCCCATACTATGCCTTTTGCAAGCTAGAGCACCAGGAAATTTGGTAGTATCATTCAGTCCAAGTCCAAAGATCTGAGACAAGAGGTAGAGTGAGTGGGGTGGGCAGTGGCTGGTGTACGTCCTGGAGTCTGAAAGCCTGAGAACCAGGAGCTCTGATATCTAAGGGCAGGAGAAGATGAATGCTTTAGCTAACAGAAAGAGAAAGTAAATTTGCTTTTCCTCTACCTTTTTGTTCTATTTGGGTCTTCAACAGATTGAATGATGTCTATACAAATTGGTGTGGGTTTATCTCCTTTACTCAGTCTACTGATTCAAATGACAATCTCTTCCCAAAACACCTTCACAGTCAAACCCAGAAATAATTTTTACTAGCTACGTGAGCATCTCTGAACCCAGTCAAGTTGATATATAAATAAGCCATGACAATATGTAAAGAGTCAGGGAAGAAGGATTGGGCAACAGGAGAAGTTGAATGGCCATGCAGTTGCAAGAAAGGCCTCAGTTAATCATACAGAGAGCTCTGGAGCTTTGACGGCCTTTCAGAGTTGTCTGAATTCAAGGCATGGGGCCCAAACATTTCTACTCCTACATTAACTGGTTGTTAAGTAAACGTTGCCTTCAGGGTAGAGTGACTTTGGGCAGGTGACTTTCTTCTACCAAAGGCAGTTTCTAAAAGAAAACTCTATTGTAAGCAGTAGATAGTTAACACTCCTGGAAGATATGGGAATGAATGTCATGGTCCTGAAGGGGTATCTTGGCAGCACACTACAGCATCCACTACAGATATCATAGAAAGTGGTGTTTAGTATCCTTTAAAATTTTCTCTGATTTAAGTGTCATTTTATTTTAGTACTATTCTTAAAAAATGAGTATTTTATTTATAATAAATAAATAAAAGTAAATTTGAGTCTTCATTAAAAAGCCAAGACACATAGCTTTCTAATTTCTAAATTTCTAATTTTTTTTTATCTGTGATTGTTAAATTAAATTTTCTCAAGTTTGAGGTGATTGGAGAAACTGATTTGGCTCTAAGTAACTCAGTAGAAAAGTCAGTATTGGAAAACACTTGTTGTTTAGCACCTACCATATTTCTTGTTTAAAATAAAAATATTGCCATAGAACATTATTTATATTCTTTCCAAGGGATATTCCTGTCACTCTCAATCAGGACTACAGCATGTATTGTCCCGGCTCTGAGAGTATTGGCTGCCATAGCTCACAGTTGAATTCTCTCTCCAGTGTTTGTTCATAGTCAAAGGATGCCACTTTGCCTACAGTTATGTCTTATTCCTATTTCATGGCACCCCTTATCCTGCAGTTGAGCAATGTGAGGTAAAAAAGGCTCAGTCCCTTTGCCTTAATTCAAAGCAACTTTGAAGGACCATCTCACCAATAGTCTCCCACAAGAATAGCTAATACCTGCATTGTGATTGCCTCATGGCTTAATCCTTCCCTCTACCCAATTCTGTTTTCCCTTTTTCCTTGTACCTGAGAACATTCCCCAATAAATTTTCTGCAGGCAAATATCCATTTCAAAGCCTGTTTCTAAAAAACCCAACCTTGAAAAAATCCTTTCTGTAATTTGACTATGGGAAAAAGAGAATTCTCCAAACAATTATGATAAAATTGAGTAGATACATAATGTGTTGAATTCTAAAATTTAATGTTTAAAGATAGGAGTTATATTTTATATTAAGTGTATAAACATAAAAATATGTTTAAATTGATAATTATGATGAAATTTTTAGTACTTACTATCCTATTGTAATTAGCAGTTTATTATTGATAATCAGAAATTTCAATTTCTCTTTTTCTTCATATACAATTCCAGTATTCTCAGGGAGTAGTCTTTCACTAAAATGTTTCAGGAAGAGTGAGGAAAAGGAATTGCAAACATTTTGAGAGAACTATACCATTAATGACCCTGGAAGCAAAACAGAAATCGGAAAAAATAATGTTCTCAGAAACAAAATTTGTGTCACCTTGGCAAAGAAATTTAATGTCTCTAAGCAATTATTGTCCTTTTTGTGAAATAAAGACAATGCTTTAGCACAAACTCTGGATTAATGTTCATTTAGTGTAGACTCTACTTAAAAGCATTTTGACACCATCTTACAGACTTTTGTTACAGGCAACATGGTTGAGTAGATGTTCAGAAAACACTGCTTAAGGAATAACACTTAAAATGCAGATAAATTATAAAACAATCATTGAAAAATGTATGGCTAATTCGTGAAGTGAGGGAAATCTTCAGAAGCCAAAACAAGGAAACATGAATCTAGAGATGTAAATAAACATACTATTGGACATTTGCTGCTGTGTATCTGCATTGCCTAGGTGACCTATTTGGATTTGTTCAGGTTGCATGCATACCAGGTAAGATCTTATCAGATACACTGCACAAAGTCTACTTTGCTATCAGAGGCCGCTAGAGCAACCTTTCTTCTTAGATTACTTAGGCATGACTCTGACACCAGTCCTTTCTGATTAGCATACTCAGGGCACACGTATTAGGATCTCTGAATGGTAACTAAGTGAGCAGCAGGTGCCTCCCATACTGTCCCCTAGGACTTTTTCCTAATTTCATGTGCAAACATCAATTCTGGACAAAATATTTCAACATGAAAGGCAGGACTTCAATATTTTTAGAAGTAATATGTAATCTCTGCATAGGAATGGACTCTTAATCAATACATCAAAATCATAAAACATAATGAAAGAGAGATAAATATGACTGCATAAACTTGTCGAAAGACCCCTAAAACAGAGGAAATGTCAAATCACAAAGTGGGAGAAAAATTGTAACACACATAGCCAAAAATGGATAATGTCCATAATATTAAAAGAACTTTAAACCAATAATAAAAGACAAACAACTCAATAGAGAAGAAGGCAAAATACATTAACAGACATTTTACAGAAAAAAAAAAATAAACAGCCAACAGCCTTTGAAAAGATGTTCAACTTTATTACTAATCAGCAATATGCCAACTGAAACCACAGTGAGATACATTTTACAAATATCATTAATTGGTAAAATTTAAAGGTGTTATAATACCAAAGATTTGGTAAAGCGGTGGTAAACTACACAACTACTTTAGAAGATCCCTTGGCATAATCTAATGAAGTTTGTATACTTCATACACTGCTTCATAAACTTCTAGAATCCATCATTTTCATACATAAACTTCAGTGGTTTATATTTGTTAAGCCCTGATATGTTGGGACAGTTTTTCAGAGAACTTTTCCTGGGATAATTTTTAATAGTATCTCTTTGCTTTTCCAAAATTTCCTGAATTTGGTGACAAAATTTACAGTTTATAATCACATTTTTCCTTTATTTTTAATTTTTATCAAATTTTTATTCCCTCCTTTGATGTAGTCACCTTTTAAAAATTATATATCTCATTGTATTCTACATATAATAATTTACTTTATGCATACCTATTATTGGGGATTAGGTTTGGGTAATTTTGTACTCTTTTATTTTATTTATTTTTGTAGAGACAGAGCCTCACTATGTTGCCCAGGCTAGTCTTGAACTCCTAGCATCAAGCAAGTCTCTTGATTCAGTCTCTTAAAGGTCTGGGATTACAGGCATGAGCCACTGCACCCAGCCTAATTTTGTTCTCTTACACTTCATGTGATCTTTTTTTTTGTCTTCTTCTTCTAAAAATATGCAGGTATGACAAAGCAATTAAACTCAACTTTTATATCAGGTATACATACCCTTGGTAGGGTACATATGGCCCTCCTGAGTACTCTGCTTAAGTCAGGCTGGTAGTTAAGAAACCTTGAATAGACAGTAATACCTGATAGCTAACATGGGGAATTATCTGACCCAACCATTCTTTCTGCTTTTTTATTCATCTCTTGATGGCCATATAAGTCTTTTTCTGTTTCTCTCAACATCCTAAAACAATTTTTTTCCTTGAGAGACATAAATTTTTTCCAGACTTCCTTAGAAATATTTTAAAAGAGAACCACCCCCAGGGACCACTATCTCAACTTCTAGCTCATTTAAAATTGTCCTTCAGAATCTCTTGAAAAGTTTCTCCCTATCTCCTTACAAAATTAATTCCGTTTTTCAAAAACAAAGCATTCTTGAAACAAACAAAGCAAAATTATAGTAGTATTGATGCTTTTTATTGCCTATACATTTTTTAGTTATTAGTGTTCCCATATTTTTCCATAATAAATGCATTTTTTAGCCATATTATCACCTATATAGATTATTGTGTCATTTGCTTAAATATAACCTAGTGTTATATGAAGAAATTCATTCTGAGTTAGCAAATTGGGGATTGACAATAATTGTAAATAGTGCCACCCTGTAATAGTTTAGGGCAATGGTAACCACCCTGTCTTAGTAATTCATAATATGTTTATTTCATCCCAGTAAACTCCATTTATGCAAGATGAGATTTTGCTATTAGCACATCTTCTATCATCCCTTTTATCTTTTCATATTTAAATACTTACCAAGCTTGCAATTTGCTAATGATAAAAGGATACAATATGTGCTAATGATATAAATACAGGGTTTCCTGGTGCTTGACATACTTTAGTGTAAGTTATCTGTCTTTTAAAAAGCATACTATTTTCCCATGTCCTAAGACATTTTAGAAATAGAAACAGTAGCTTTGGGTATATGACAGCAATAGAATTGTAGAGTATGCAAACTCTTCAGTGTACATTGTCATAGGCGTCTGAGTTTGTTAAGAATGGTAGAACCATTATATCTCTCCACGCTTTAATATTATAGTATGAATATGAGCTGAACTAAATCCGACTGATCAAATCAGTTAGAGCCAATTCTATGTTGAAATAAAAAAAATTCTATTTGTGGAGGGTATTACAGATTTAAAGAATATCTGCAGTTTAAAACTGTTCCTGACCTAATGGAAGAGCTGTGCTCATGGAAGATCAGAACTGTTCAGTTCAGTTTCTGAAGGTTTTGGAGGCTTGTATAAAGGCTACAATTTTATTGATAATTTTGTCCATGTCACAACCCAAGAGGATTAATAAAAAGCTTTTTTATTTTTACAAAATACAAAGATTCTTCTTGTGCCTTCCCTGAAAAAATAATTTGTTTGACAGCAATATAGATTAACACTTACTTTGAGTTTGTTCTAAAAGGGGAGGGTTCCCCACTCCTTACCTTGTTGTATAAAGAAAAAAGTCATGCTACATGTCACTTCAAATGTAAGTTATCCAGTTTGAAAATGATCCAAGAAAGAGGAAAGCATGTTGAAGAGCATTGTGACTCTCTTGAATCACATTTCTAAGAACATGACATCACAACGTAATGGTTACCTTTTGTGTTATTAGAAAGTGATGGAAAATGGTTGCTGAATTATGACTGAGATAACCCACCAAAAATTAAGTGTTTCTCATATCAAACTGTCAACTCAAGTATCTTATTTATCCCTTTGTTCTTCCTTGGGGAGACTACATGTTGGTGAAGGCATGTGTGGCAATTGAAAAGACTTGGACTGATCTTACCTTCAAGATTGAGCAGTTTTGCTTTTTCTGTTAATTACAAGATACCTTCAAATAACTTTTGCTTCAATGGTTCATTTTTTCCCCTAACGAGTACATGGAAATTGTGGAAATAGCATTCTGAAGATTCATGTTTTCTTCTGATTCTTTTCCCATTAGTTGTTCCATTACGTTGGACCCTGAGGGGGTGAGTAAAGGTGAACACTAGAAGAAAACACCTGACTTGGAGGTGCTTACAATTAAGCCAATAAGAGTAGAGAAAATTGAAATAGCAAAGTTTAATTCTTAGTGCAATGAAGAAAAATTTATTTTGAAAATGACAAACTTCTCCCCACCATAGGCCAGTCTATCAGAAGATATACTGGATGCCTAATGCAGTAAACTGAGTTGGTGTTGAGGTGGTCTATCATTAGCATGTTTACTTGATTTGGTCATCTGTCTTTCTACCAAGATGTCTTTCCAGTAAAAGAAGAAAATGGATTGCTGGACTGCTGTTCTTTCTTCCCATCATATAACTTTTATATTGAATCAGCATTGTAAACCTTCATCGAAATGGAAACTTATGATTCAGAGTCTTGTGGGAAAATTCTACCAAACATTATTTTTTGTGTGTATACATGTGTGCGTGCACATGCATGCACACACACACATACACACACCACAGTGCCAATTTTATACAAAGTCTTCTAGAAGCAAAAAGAGTGACTGCATTCCAATGTGTTTATGAGGCCAGTGTAACCTTAAAAGCAAAATCTGAGAAGTCAGCATAAGGCAAATGTCAGGCTAATCTTATTCATAAACAGAGATACCAAAATTCTGAAACAAGATTAATAAACTGAATCTAGCAACATATGAAAAGGCTATTATATCAGGATCAAATGGAATTTAGTCCAGAAATGTAAGAGTATTTACCATTTGCAAATATCTATTTTTTAAATTTACAACATTGACAAAATAAAAGAGTAAAGTAGATACAGAAAAATAATTTTATAAAACTTATCTTCTATTCATAATAAAAAACTTTAGGAAATTAAGAATGGGGTGGAAGAGTTCCTTAATCTGATTATGGTGCAGATCTACAGAAAGCCTACAACAAACATCAAACTTAAAGAAGAAATGTTGAAAGCTTTACTTTGAGCTAAAAATGAGAAAGAAATACCTTATTTCCATTAAACATTGTTTTGTAGGCAAATGGAACTCCACTGGAATCATGAAGGATACCTCAGATCTTGGGGAGGAGAATGTGGGCAAACAGGCCCCCTGATGGCATCTGGTTAATAAAAATAAGTGAAGCCCCAATATGTGAGAGAGTCAAAGAACCCCTCTTTGTGACTCGGCTTTCCACTGGGGATCCAAGCAACCCAGGCCAAAGGAGAGCACTTTGTTTTTCCCAAACCCTGGAGTTAACCTGGGGACACATTTAGAGACTCTGTGAAGGAATGACACTGGGGGAAGCTGAAGGCATTCCCCAGAACCGGGACAGGCTGCAGGCATTTTCCCAGGCCTGGAACTGAGAGCATGCCACTTTTAATATGGGTGTGTATAAAGTCAGTAATTCTTTGGCTACTTGGCAGCTTGGCTGCACAGGCATTTTAGTCTCAGACTAGAGATTAGAGTGCTTGCTCTGGAGTCAGGTAGGGGATTCTATAGCCAGAATTGTGAAAAGTGCCTCAGCAGCAGACATTGGAAATATGCTGTCCCATGTTGCAGGCCTTGGGTGGGAGGAGAGCTGCTACAGCTGTGGTTTTTCTTGGGAAACTAGACTTGCAGCCGGGGCAGCTTGGTGACCTAGAGCAGGTCTTCATGTGTCATTGCTGGGTGCCCAGGTCTGCTCCCCTGAGATGGTGGTACAGTGAGCCCTCTGCTCCACCTTCCAGCATATCTAGAGGCATTTAGAGCACTCACTTGCCTGGAGGTCCAGCTCAGGTAACTGCCTTATCCTTCCTGGGCACAGATTATGGTACAGAGGAACTCTCTTCACGCCATGCCTCTGCAGATCTCCTAGCATTCAGACTACCCACTTGCCTGGTTTAGTAGGCTGAGTAGCCCCAAACCTCCTGTGCAGAGATACTGGTTCAGGGGAGCTCTTTCCCACTCCATGCCCAGGTAGATCTCCAGGCATTCATTCAGAGGACCTTCTCACCTGGGTCAACAGCCTGAGTTGCCCAGAGATTGGTCCTCCTGCACAGAGATTGTGGTGCAGCAGGACCCTCTCTACTTTATGCCCACGCAGATCTACAGGCTTTCAGGGGATCTGCTTGCCTGGACCAGCAACCTAAACCACTCCATCCTCCCTGTGCTAAGATCATAGTGCAGCTGTGCCTTCTTTGCTCTAGGTTATTGGAGCAACTGCTCACAAAGATAAGCAACCTGAGTTGCCCCATCCTTCCTTTGCAGAAATTTAGTGCATCTGGGCCCTCTATGCTCCATGCTCAGGAAGATTTCCAGGCATTTGGAGCACCCACTCTCTTAGGCTAGACCTTTAGGCTACCCATATTCCCCATGCAGAGAAACAGGGACTGAGGAGGTCTCCCAGTTCCACACCTAGGCACACTTCTGCATGCTTGGTGGCTGCCAATGGGATTCTCCCTTGGTGCTGGTGTTTTTGTCTGTCACTGGGGGGCCTGTAGGTGGGTCTGCCTGGTTTGGCCCTGTGTATGTTGTTCCCTTGTTCACCTGGAGCTGAACAGGGAGCTCATTGTTCATTCCTCAGATCAGTCCATTGCCTGATGTAATAGAGAGCTTCTCCCACTAAACAAGGATCAAGTAAATAACCAGCTGCATTGGCTATGGCTGGCTCTCACCTATAAATGCCATTTGGTACCTTGTAGTTCAAACCGCACAGCTCAATATAATATCTGTCAAAAGAAGTGAGTAGGGTTGTAGAAGTGAAGCCAAAAGACACAACACAGCATTCTCTATGTCGCACTCTCTAGGGAAGGAGAAAAAGGGAAAGAAAAATAAGCAATAATATTATAGGAAAAGTAAGAAATAAAAAAGAAAAATTCTACCTGCATGAAAATCATTACAAAAATTAAAAATGTCATCATCCCCAGATGAGAAGGAACCAGCATAAAAATTCTGACACCATAAAAAATCTGAGTATAGTCACACCACCAAAAGATCACACTAGATATCCAACAATGGTCTGTATTAGTCTGTTCTCACACTGCAATAAAGAAAGAAATATCTGAAAGTGAGTAATTTATAAAGAAAAAAGATTTAACTAGCTTATGGTTATGTAAGCTGTACAGGCTTTTGCTTCTGGGGATGCCTCAGGAAACTTACAATCATGGCAGAAGGTGAAGGGGAAACAAGCGTGTCTTAAATGGCAGGAACAGGAAGAAGAGAGAGGGAGGAGGTGCTACACACTTTCAAACAAGCAGATCTTCAGAGAACTCTATCATGAGATAGCACTGGGGGAAATGTGCCTAACCATTAGAAACAACCCAAATGATCAAATCGCCTCCCACCAGGCCCCATCTCCAACATTTGGGATTATAATTCAAAATGAGATTTGAGTGGGGACACAGAGCCAAACCCTATCATTCAGCCCCTTGCCCCTCCAAATCTCATGTTCTTCTCACATTGCAAAATACAATTATCCCTTCTAAGCAGTCCCCCAGGTCTTAACTCATTTCAGCATTAACATAAAAGTGCAGTCTAAAGTCTCACATGAGACAAGGCAAGTCCCTTTCACCTATGAGTCTGTGAAATCAAAACAAGTTAGTTATTTCCAAGGTACAATGAGGGATATAGGCATTGGGTAAATATTCCCTTTTGAAAAGACATAAATCAGCCAAAACAAAGGAGCTACAAACCCCATGCAAGTCCAAAACCCAGTAGGGAAGTCATTAAATCCCAAAGCTCCAAAATAGTCTTCTGTGACTCCAAGTGTCACACTCAGGCTACACTGATCCAAAGGGTGGGCTCCTAAGGCCCTAGGCAGCTCTGCCCCATGGCTCCACAGGGTACAGCCTTTGCACCTCCTTTCATGGGCTGGTATTGAATACCTGTAGTTTTCCAGGCACATGATACAAGCTGCCAATGAATCAACCATTCTATGATCTGGAGGATAGTGGCCCTCTCCTCACAGCTACACCAGGCAGTGCCCCGTGGGAACTCTGTGTGTGGTCTCCAATCCCACATTTCCCCTCTTCACTTTCCTAACAGAGGTTCTCCATAAGAACTCTGCCCCTTCAGCAGACTTCTGCCTGGACATCCAGGAATTTTTGTATATCCTCTGAAATCTAGGTGGAGACTTCTAAGCCTCAACTCTTGCCCTCTGCACACCTGAAGGCTAAATACCACATGAAAACCTTGGCTTGTGGCTTCCACACTCTTGTGTAGTGGCCTGAAATGTCTTTGGGACCCTTTTAGCCACAGCTGGAGCTGGAGTGGCTGGGACACAGGGAGCAGTGTCCTGAGGTTGCACAGGGCAGTGGAGCCCTGGGCCTTGCCCATGAAACCACTCTTCCTTCCTAGGCCTCCAGGCCTCTGATGGAGGAAGGGTTTAGTAGTGGGGGCTGTCATGAAAGTCTTTGAAATATCTTCCAGTCATTTTTCCCCATTATCTTGGCTACTAACATTGGGCTTCTCTTTACTTGTGCAAATTTCTGCAGTAGGATTGAATTCCTTACATGAAAATGGGATTTTCTTTTCTACCTTATGGCCAGGCTGCAATTTTTTTGAACTTTTATGCTTTGCTTACCTTTTAAATATAAATTGCAGTTTCAGATCATTTCTTTGCTTATGCAAATGAGTATAGGTTTTTAGTAGCAGCCAGGCTACATTTTGCACATGCTTAGAAATGTCTTCTGCCAGGTACCCTAAATAGTCTCTCTGAAGTTCAAATTCCCACAGATCTCTAGAGCAGGTGCACAATATTGCCAATCTCTTTACTAAAGCACAGCAAGAGTGACCTTTACTCCAGTTCCCAGTAAGTTCCTCATCTCAATCTGAGACATCCTCAGCCTGGACTTCACCGTCCATATTACTCTCAGCATTTTGGTCATACCATTTAACAAGACTCTAGGAAGTTCCAAAGTCTCCCTCATCTCCTTTGTCTTCTTCTGAGCCCTCCAAACTGTTCCAAACTCTGCCCATTATTCAGTTCCAAAGTTGCTTCCATATTATCAGGTGTCTTTATAGCAATGCCCTACTTCTTTGGTAGTAATTTTCTGTATTAGTCTGTTCTTGCAGGGCTATAAAGAAATAACTGAAACTGGGTAATTTATAAAGAAAAGAGGTTTAATTAGCTCATGATTTTGCAGGACAGGTTTCTGCCTCTGAGGAGGCTTCAGAAAACTTCCAGTCATGGTGGAAGGGGAAGTAAGCATGTCTTACATAGTGGGAGCAGGAGGAAGGGGGGCAGGTGCTGTACACTTAAACAAGTAGATCTCAGGAGAACTCTATCACAAGACAGAACTAGAGGGATGGTGCTAAACCATTAGAAACCACATCTATGATCCAATCACCTCCCACGAGACTCCACTGCCAACATTAGGGATAAAATTCAACATGAGATTTGGGTGGGGACACAGAGCTAAACCATATCAGGTCCCTAACCAAAATGGAAACTCAGAAATAACAAATGAAAAGTTCAAAGCATGGATTACAAGGAAGCTTAGTGAGATCCAAGACAAGGTTGAAAATCAACACAAACTCCTAAAGCAATCCAGGAAATAAAGGAAGAGATGAATATCTTAAAAGGACATCAATCAGAGCTTCTGGAATAGAAAAACTCACTTAAGGAATTTCGAAATTCAATTGAAAGTTTTATGTATAGATTAGACCAAGCAGAGGAAAAAATTTTATGGCTTGGAGGCCAGTCTTTAGAACTAAGCCAGTCAGACAAAAATAAAGAGAAGAGGGCGGAGCAAGATGGCCGAATAGGAACAGCTCCAGTCTCCAACTCCCAGCGCGAGCGACACAGAAGACCGGTGATTTCTGCATTTTCAACTGAGGTACTGGGTTCATCTCACTGGGGAGTGCCGGACGATCGGTGCTGGTCAGCTGCTGCAGCCCGACCAGCGAGAGCTGAAGCAGGGCGAGGCATCGCCTCACCTGGGAAGCGCAAGGGGGAAGGGAATCCCTTTTCCTAGCCAGGGGAACTGAGACACACAACACCTGGAAAATCGGGTAACTCCCACCCCAATATTGCGCTTTAAGCAAACAGGCACACCAGGAGATCATATCCCACACCTGGCCGGGAGGGTCCCACGCCCACGGAGCCTCCCTCATTGCTAGCACAGCAGTCTGTGATCTACCGGCAAGGCAGCAGCGAGACTGGGGGAGGGGCGCCCACCATTGCTGAGGCTTAAGTAGGTAAACAAAGCTGCTGGGAAGCTCCAACTGGGTGGAGCTCACAGCAGCTCAAGGAAACCTGCCTGTCTCTGTAGACTCCACCTCTGGGGACAGCGCACAGCTACACAACAACAACAACAACAACAACAACAACAAAAGCAGCAGAAACCTCTGCAGACGCAAACGACTCTGTCTGACAGCTTTGAAGAGAGCAGTGGATCTCCCAACACGGAGGTTGAGATCTGAGAAGGGACAGACTGCCTGCTCAAGTGGGTCCCTGACCCCTGAGTAGCCTAACTGGGAGACATCCCCCACTAGGGGCAGTCTGACACCCCACACCTCACAGGGTGGAGTACACCCCTGAGAGGAAGCTTCCAAAGCAAGAATCAGACAGGTACACTCGCTGTTCAGAAATATTCTATCTTCTGCAGCCTCTGCTGCTGATACCCAGGCAAACAGGGTCTGGAGTGGACCTCAAGCAATCTCCAACAGACCTACAGCTGAGGGTCCTGACTGTTAGAAGGAAAACTATCAAACAGGAAGGACACCTACACCAAAACCCCATCAGTACATCAC
This sequence comes from Theropithecus gelada, assembly GCF_003255815.1. Taxonomy (NCBI): domain Eukaryota; kingdom Metazoa; phylum Chordata; class Mammalia; order Primates; family Cercopithecidae; genus Theropithecus; species Theropithecus gelada. The sequence goes on along the minus strand of NC_037673.1, from coordinate 83,495,524 downwards.
CATCATCAAAGACCAGAGGCAGATAAAACCACAAAGATGGGGAAAAAGCAGGGCAGAAAAGCTGGAAATTCAAAAAATAAGAGCGCATCTCCCCCGGCAAAGGAGCGCAGCTCATCGCCAGCAACGGATCAAAGCTGGACGGAGAATGACTTTGACGAGATGAGAGCAGAAGGCTTCAGTCCATCAAATTTCTCAGAGCTAAAGGAGGAATTACGTACCCAGCGCAAAGAAACTAAAATCTTGAAAAAAAAGTGGAAGAATTGACGGCTAGAGTAATTAATGCAGAGAAGGTCATAAACGAAATGAAAGAGATGAAAACCATGACACGAGAAATACGTGACAAATGCACAAGCTTCAGTAACCGACTCGATCAACTGGAAGAAAGAGTATCAGCGATAGAGGATCAAATGAATGAAATGAAGCGAGAAGAGAAACCAAAAGAAAAAAGAAGAAAAAGAAATGAACAAAGCCTGCAAGAAGTATGGGATTATGTAAAAAGACCAAATCTCCGTCTGATTGGGGTGCCTGAAAGTGAGGGAGAAAATGGAACCAAGTTGGAAAACACTCTTCAGGATATCATCCAGGAGAACTTCCCCAACCTAGTAGGGCAGGCCAACATTCAAATCCAGGAAATACAGAGAACGCCACAAAGATACTCCTCGAGAAGAGCAACTCCAAGACACATAATTGTCAGATTCACCAAAGTTGAAATGAAGGAAAAAATCTTAAGGGCAGCCAGAGAGAAAGGTCGGGTTACCCACAAAGGGAAGCCCATCAGACTCACAGCAGATCTCTCGGCAGAAACTCTACAAGCCAGAAGAGAGTGGGGGCCAATATTCAACATTCTTAAAGAAAAGAATTTTAAACCCAGAATTTCATATCCAGCCAAACTAAGTTTCATAAGTGAAGGAGAAATAAAATCCTTTACAGATAAGCAAATGCTTAGAGATTTTGTCACCACTAGGCCTGCCTTACAAGAGACCCTGAAGGAAGCACTCAACATGGAAAGGAACAACCGGTACCAGCCATTGCAAAAACATGCCAAAATGTAAAGACCATCGAGGCTAGGAAGAAACTGCATCAACTAATGAGCAAAATAACCAGTTAATATCATAATGGCAGGATCAAGTTCACACATAACAATCTTAACCTTAAATGTAAATGGACTAAATGCTCCAATTAAGAGACACAGACTGGCAAACTGGATAAAGAGTCAAGACCCATCAGTCTGCTGTATTCAGGAGACCCATCTCACACGCAGAGACATACATAGGCTCAAAATAAAGGGATGGAGGAAGATTTACCAAGCAAATGGAGAACAAAAAAAAGCAGGGGTTGCAATCCTAGTCTCTGATAAAAGAGACTTTAAACCATCAAAGATCAAAAGAGACAAAGAAGGCCATTACATAATGGTAAAGGGATCAATTCAACAGGAAGAGCTAACTATCCTAAATATATATGCACCCAATACAGGAGCACCCAGATTCATAAAGCAAGTCCTTAGAGACTTACAAAGAGACTTAGACTCCCATACAATAATAATGGGAGACTTCAACACTCCACTGTCAACATTAGACAGATCAACAAGACAGAAAGTTAACAAGGATATCCAGGAATTGAACTCATCTCTGCAGCAAGCAGACCTAATAGACATCTAATGAACTCTCCACCCCAAATCAACAGAATATACATTCTTCTCAGCACCACATCGTACTTACTCCAAAATTGACCATATAATTGGAAGTAAAGCACTCCTCAGCAAATGTACAAGAACAGAAATTATAACAAACTGTCTCTCAGACCACAGTGCAATCAAACTAGAACTCAGGACTAAGAAACTCAATCAAAACCACTCAACTACATGGAAACTGAACAACCTGCTCCTGAATGACTACTGGGTACATAACGAAATGAAGGCAGAAATAAAGATGTTCTTTGAAACCAATGAGAACAAAGATACAACATACCAGAATCTCTGGGACACATTTAAAGCAGTGTGTAGAGGGAAATTTATAGCACTAAATGCCCACAAGAGAAAGCAGGAAAGATCTAAAATTGACACTCTAACATCGCAATTAAAAGAACTAGAGAAGCAAGAGCAAACACATTCGAAAGCTAGCAGAAGGCAAGAAATAACTAAGATCAGAGCAGAACTGAAGGAGATAGAGACACAAAAAACCCTCCAAAAAATCAATGAATCCAGGAGTTGGTTTTTTGAAAAGATCAACAAAATTGACAGACCACTAGCAAGACTAATAAAGAAGAAAAGAGAGAAGAATCAAATTGACGCAATTAAAAATGATAACGGGGATATCACCACCGACCCCACAGAAATACAAACTACCATCAGAGAATACTATAAACACCTCTACGCAAATAAACTGGAAAACCTAGAAGAAATGGATAATTTCCTGGACACTTACACTCTTCCAAGACTAAACCAGGAAGAAGTTGAATCCCTGAATAGACCAATAGCAGGCTCTGAAATTGAGGCAACAATTAATAGCCTACCAACCAAAAAAAGTCCAGGACCAGATGGATTCACAGCTGAATTCTACCAGAGGTACAAGGAGGAGTTGGTACCATTCCTTCTGAAACTATTCCAATCAATAGAAAAAGAGGGAATCCTCCCTAACTCATTTTATGAGGCCAACATCATCCTGATACCAAAGCCTGGCAGAGATACAACAAAAAAAGAGAATTTTAGACCAATATCCCTGATGAACATCGATGCAAAAATCCTCAATAAAATACTGGCAAACCGGATTCAGCAACACATCAAAAAGCTTATCCACCATGATCAAGTGGGCTTCATCCCTGGGATGCAAGGCTGGTTCCACATTCGCAAATCAATAAACATAATCCAGCATATAAACAGAACCAAAGACAAGAACCACATGATTATCTCAATAGATGCAGAAAAGGCTTTTGACAAAATTCAACAGCCCTTCATGCTAAAAACGCTCAATAAATTCGGTATTGATGGAACGTACCTCAAAATAATAAGAGCTATTTATGACAAACCCACAGCCAATATCATACTGAATGGGCAAAAACTGGAAAAATTCCCTTTGAAAACTGGCACAAGACAGGGATGCCCTCTCTCACCACTCCTATTCAACATAGTGTTGGAAGTTCTGGCTAGNTAGAAAACCCCATTGTCTCAGCCCAAAATCTCCTTAAGCTGATAAGCAACTTCAGCAAAGTCTCAGGATACAAAATTAATGTGCAAAAATCACAAGCATTCTTATACACCAGTAACAGACAAACAGAGAGCCAAATCAGGAATGAACTTCCATTCACAATTGCTTCAAGGAGAATCAAATACCTAGGAATCCAACTTACAAGGGATGTAAAGGACCTCTTCAAGGAGAACTACAAACCACTGCTCAGTGAAATAAAAGAGGACACAAACAAATGGAAGAACATACCATGCTCATGGATAGGAAGAATCAATATCGTGAAAATGGCCATACTGCCCAAGGTAATTTATAGATTCAATGCCATCCCCATCAAGCTACCAATGAGTTTCTTCACAGAGTTGGAAAAAACTGCTTTAAAGTTCATATGGAACCAAAAAAGAGCCCACATCTCCAAGACAATCGTAAGTCAAAAGAACAAAGCTGGAGGCATCACGCTACCTGACTTCAAACTATACTACAAGGCTACAGTAACCAAAACAGCATGGTACTGGTACCAAAACAGAGATATAGACCAATGGAACAGAACAGAGTCCTCAGAAATAATACCACACATCTACAGCCATCTGATCTTTGACAAACCTGAGAGAAACAAGAAATGGGGAAAGGATTCCCTATTTAATAA